>NC_042962.1:54148488-54234401 GCF_901001165.1 Salmo trutta | reverse complement strand
TCTCCTCTCCCTCTTTCTCTCTCTATCCCTCTCTCTCTCTCTCTCTCTACCTCTTTCTATCTCTATCTCTATCCCTCTCTATACCTCTCTCTCTCCCTCTTTCTCTCTCTATACCTCTCTCTCTACCTCTTTCTATCTCTCTCTCTCCCTCTACCTCTCTCTCTCTCTCTACCTCTTTCTCTTTCTATCTCTATCCCTCTCTATCCCTCTCTATACCTCTCTCTCTCTCTCTCTCTCTCTCTCTCTCCCTCTACCTCTTTCTCCCTCTACCTCTCTCTCTCTCTCTCTCTCCCTTTTTCTTTATTTCCAACTTGTTGATGTAATAACTGTTAACAAAGGGGATTGAGCATGGTCAACACATACATTGTCCAGAGCACTGAAAATATGCTTAAAAACACTATTGGTCGAATGCAGACAATTGGTTTTGATAACGTAGTGTTTGGTCGGACGCATTTATTAACCTTCACACTGTTGCCTCACTCTTGAAAACAGTGGTATAGTGTCCTAAATAGCATACCCTTCTAATATATTCTAATACATAACTGATTGCGCTCAGATTCAAATGTTAAGCGTATGGGATTAAATTAAATATCATTCAAACCAAGGGACATAATAGGCACATTTGGAGATAAAACAGGATTTTGCATTTTAAATGTCATTTTTTTATGCTGCCGCTGTCTCAAATAGAGTTCCGTCTGAGAATGGTGCCTAATATTTAGCTGTTGAAATAAAAAGCAAGTTGACTGGAAGGCATGGATGGGGCATGGATGAATCATGAGTCTGTGACCTAATTCTATTGTGCTGCAGTGGATGAGGGAGAAGGTGGTGGATGGTAGAAGAGCTATTCAAACACACCACCAGGCACACGAGAGAAAATACATTCTCATTTCAGCCACACATAATGGCTTTCAGGAGGTGTGGACCCGATTGGAGTCCATATGATTTGTTTTCTGCATGCCGCCTTTTGAAGAATGCTTCAAATACCCATCCCAATTCGAAGGCATTTCCATCACCATGTATGTCTTCACGAAGACCAGAAGTGGTAGCTACATATACACCTGTATTGTTATTACAATACCACAGAGAGTGGTTGCATCCTCTCATCTAGTTCCATCACCAAAATACCCCAAATAACCCCGGTAACCCCTGGCTCCAGCAGTCCATTGTGCTACGGTCCCGCCAGCCTACCACACCCCACGTGCATCCCCACCCCCCAACCCCCCTCCTGCACTTGCTTTTACTGGGTTTATTTCTGTCCCTGCCCAGGCCCTGTGGCAGACCTGCACCACTGGCCTGGCTCTTAAACCCGGATTAAGGCTTTTTATGTAATCTGACCTCTGGGAGATTGGAGAGAGACAGCTGGTTGCAGAAGCCTTTCCTCCCTTATCTCAGAGACCTCCCGTGGCCTCCCACTCTCTCCGTGTGGCCTATCATACAACCTCTGGTTCTCGCTCTTTCTTTCATCCTACAACGGGTTGGTCAAAACAAGCATTGTGATTGGTTGAGATGTGTTCTAAGCCATACACAAAAAAAAGTTTAGCAGGGGTAAGCCTATGACGTAAAAATGGGCATCTTGTTTTCTGAGAAATCTGAGAAATCTGAGAAATCTACGCATCTAGTGTCTCATCAGCCCAGCCAGCCAATTCATTAACTTGGTTTCCACTGTAAAAAGTATCTTGCCATTTTTTCCCCAAGTTTCTAACCTAACTTTTGGGTTTTATTAGAACAGGGGTTTGTCCAAACGTTGCTGTCTGTCTCTCGACATTTGCAACATTGTTTCAATATTGAAATTCGATCTCCACTGTCCTATTAAGAATGAACGTGTCAGGACGAGAAGGACATCTTTTCTCAGCCAGTCGAAATCAAACATCGTTTTTATGGATATATACAAAGAAATTGAATGCAGCAACATTGCTGTTATTCTACCTGCACGGTTTGACGTGACTGTGTTAGCCGTAGTTGGCTAGCAAGCAAGGGTCCCGTGTGGCTCAGTTGGTAGAGCATGGTGTTTGCAACGCCAGGGTTGTGGGTACGATTCCCACGGGGGACCAGTACGGAAAAAATAAAAAATAAATATATAAAAATCAATTGTTGAAATGTATGCATTCACTACTGTAAGTCGCTCTGGATAAGAGCATCTGCTAAATGACTAAAATGTAAATAAGAACGTTGCCAGCCATCATGGCAACGGAACATTTAGAATGAACAACTTCCCGTAGAACTGGAAATCTTTTCTCAGCCAGTTGAAATCATGAATCAGTATCCTTTGTTTGGATAGAAATAAAAAAAGGTCAAACAACATGAAATGGCGCTACAACTAACCAACCAACCAACACTGTTATGGCCTTCCTAGTCTCTTATGACAGCCTTAGCTCATTTAGTTCTGGGTTCAGGGATTATGGCCTTCCCTGTCCCTATACTTTTATGATGTACAGGTGTAGGATCTTAATTTGATCACCCTTTTGTTGCTCAGAATTTTCCTGCACCGCAGGAAATGCAGGTGAGTTTCATAATTTACATGAATTCACTGAAAACCCACACTAACACACAGTTATATTAACAGTATTGCACTTTTCATGTAGGCTACTTTTGGCCAGCTAATAGCCTAACCACTGATCAAGCAACATTATGGAGTAAACATTCAAATCCTGTTGCTGCAGGATTCTTTTGCTGCAACAATATAGGTCAAATTAAGATCCCAGAGTTAAAGATTGTCCTCCAGAGTTAAAGCACTGTCCGCCACTCAGTCTATAAAACTCTTCCTGTCTGAACAGAACTCGAATGGTATCCATGAGCAGGTTCATTCAAAGATAATATCCATCAATGTTATCCAGTGGTAGTTTGGTACCGCTGTTTCCAGTGGGCCTAATATTGAGTGGTCGTGTCTCATCCTTCTTGTCTTGCAGGTGACTGGTTGGCTGGCTGTTCCATCACACTCTCATTGGCCCTGGGACTCATCTTTTACGTGACCACACCCCTTCCTTCACATCCAATCCCAACATGGAACCACCCAAGGTGCAGCAGCCAGGCGAAGGAGGCCTCAACGTCACCCTCACCATCAGGCTTCTGATGCACGGCAAGGTACAGTACACACCGGCTGGGTTCCAATACTCTCAGATAGTTTCTTTTATTTTGGTTCCAATACTCTCATATGGCTTACTTTCCTTATCTCCTTATCTCCTTTCCTTCACGACCACCGTTGGCTGAATGGGCTGGATAGGTTACTGTCTATCAAGTGTTTTTAGATCTGTGGTTGTGAGGGAGACGAGGAGAAGTCGCTTCTCAAGGTTTTTGGGATAGTTTCTTTCATGTATTGAATTGGACGTTGATGCTAACTGTTGTTGAACCTCCGTTCCTTTGCAGGAGGTTGGAAGCATCATCGGAAAGGTAACTATCATGTTCATAGACACATCACAATCATATGAATATTATAAAACAGTTTTAAAATGAGTAAATTTTTTTAATGTGACGTCACTCCGATGTTTTAACTGTCGTCTGTCTGTTGTCTGTTTCTTGTCTGTCTGTTGTCTGTCTTTTCAGAAAGGAGAGACAGTGAAGAAGATGCGTGAAGAGGTAAGTGCAGTATGTATCCCATAATGCACCTTACCCAGTTTAAGAATGCATATTAAATGGATAGTATTCTATTTAGTACTTCATGATCTACTTTATTTATCTAACCGTGTCTACTGTTTGATCCACAGAGCGGTGCACGCATCAACATCTCTGAGGGAAACTGCCCAGAGAGGATAGTTACCATCACCGGACCCACAGATGCCATCTTCAAGGCCTTCGCCATGATCGCATACAAGTTTGAAGAGGTATCTAGCATACATATTCCCCTCAATCTCCTCTTGGTCGTGCTTCATTTTACAACGTCTGTTTTACAATTCTGTGGCTGTTTTACAATTCTGTTACACCAGGTATTTTAATACAATACTATTATACTAATATGATCTTTATGGTTTCTTCCCAGGATATAATCAACTCTATGAGCAACAGTCCAGCCACCAGCAAGCCCCCTGTCACTCTGCGTCTGGTGGTCCCAGCCAGCCAATGTGGCTCCCTCATAGGGAAAGGAGGCTCCAAGATCAAAGAAATGAGAGAGGTAAAGAAGGACATAATTAGTGATAATGATTGATTGAATTTACTTGACAATTTATTAGTTAGTTAGTGATTAATTGGCAAGAAAATGCATATACAGCCTTTACATTCTTATTAGTAGTTTGTTTAGGAATCGTTTCTATCCGGCTTGTACACATGCTCAATAACAGTCTTCCCACTTCAGTCCACAGGTGCTCAGGTACAGGTCGCAGGGGACATGCTGCCCAACTCCACTGAACGAGCAGTCACCATCTCAGGAGCCCCGGAAGCCATTATCCAGTGTGTCAAGCAGATCTGTGTTGTCATGCTAGAGGTAGAGTATGGAGAGATGAAGGAGGAGGGTCTGGATCAGTCCTCCCGGGAATATACAGGAAAAATACATTCACACAGACCTTAGGAGTCAGCTAGAACGTAAAACGTGGATGTACAATTGTTTTTACCGTCTCAAACATCTAAGGAAGGAATTATGATCTTGGTCGGTATAGACCATGGGACAAAATGATTATAACAATGTTGTAGATGATGGCTTCCCAGGTTGCATTGATATAGCTGACCTATGAGGTAAAATCATGTGATTTCAGTTGTCAGTGTGCTCTTATACACAACACCTGTTTCATGTCACTGCATGCATCCACAGTAAAGAACAATAGTGTGATGTAGTGAGCGTCACAGACTGTCTTCTCCCAAGGCACTGTCCCTCAGTCTACAAAACCTCTTCCTGTCTTCTCTTCTATCTTTCTTTCTTTCTTTCTTTCTTTCTTTCTTTCTTTCTTCCTTCCTTTCTTTCTTTCTTTCTTTCTTTCTTTCTTTCTTTCTTTCTTTCTTTCTTTCTTTCTTTCTTTCTTTCTTTCTCTCTCTCTCTCTCTCTCTCTCTCTCTCTCTCTTTGTCTCTCTCTCTCTCTCTCTCTCTCTCTCTCTGTCTCTCTCTCTCTCTCTTTCTCTCTGCCTCTCTGTCGCTCTCTCTCTATCTCTCTCTGTCTCTCTGTCTCTCTCTCTGTGTCTCTCTGTATCTCTGTCTCTCTCTGTTTCTCTCTCTGTCTCTCTTTGTCTCTCACGCTCTCTCTGTCTCTCTCTCGCTCTCTCTGTCTCTCTCTGTCTCTGTCTTTCTCTTTCTCTCTCTATCTCTCTCTGTACTGTATCCCTCATCCCACTGCTCTAACACTCTCTCTACTCCTCTTCCCCTCTCCTCCCTCTCCTCAGTCCCCACCGAAAGGTGCCACTATCCCCTACCGCCCCAAGCCTGCCTCCACCCCCGTCATTTTTTCAGGTGGCCAGGTAAGAGCCGACCCGCTGGGGGCCTCCACTGCCAACCTCAGCCTCTTACTGCAGCACCAGCCACTGCCTGTTAGTGTCACTTCCAGGTTTTATCACTCACCTCCTCACCACTGCCACTGCCTCTGCTAGCATGATATCATCACCACCACCATCACCACTACCACCATCAGAACTGGGCTAGCTGCCATTTCAGCGCCAGTTGACTCAGGACTTGATCCTAAACATGATCCAAAAATATGTTGGATGTTGGATGGAGTTGCTGTGCTGGCTGGTGTTGAAATGGAATTCAGCCCAATGCTGACCCCATTATCACGCTGTGAACCCCGATGAGCACACATCAATTAGGTCCAATCACATTCCCCTGACAGTGGGTCCTCGACTCCTTCCTCCAATCACATCTCTCCCCAGCCCTCACCGTAGCCACTCCCTGAACCTGATTGATGTGAGGGGTGAAGAACTAGAGAGGGAGTTGAGAGGACAATGGAGGAGCTTGCAATATGATTAAAGAGAGCCGTTATTATTGTAAATAAAATAGTCAAATTAGTTCTATGCCTACCACATTCTTTTCCTAAAAAAATAAATAAACTGCCCTACTACCCAAGGAAATGATCAGTAACATGTTTAGTAAAGTAAAGTCTTCATGTGCAAGCTCCCATTGTTTATCCAACTCCCTTCAACAGATATTATATCACATTTCGTTAGGAATAATGGCCTGTAATATGACATTATGACATTATCTCAAGTTTCACAAATGGTGACTTGCAAAAATGGAGCCACATAAGTGGTCAGAGACTGAAGTAGACAGTTGTGTTCGGTATTCACCTCAGTACAAGGGATATGATATCTGAACTGTTTTTCAAGGTTGCTCATAGATATTTTTTTGCTAGCATTGTATGTTTAATTTTGACATGAATTTAACTTGATTGCCATAAGAGATAATACTAAGACAGGGTTGGGGTCTATTCCATTTAAATTCTAGTCAATTCAGGAAGTACACTGAAATTCTAATTCCAATTCTCTTAAATGCTTTTCAATGAGGGAAATGTGGAATTGGAATTTGGTTTACCTTCTGCATTGACTGGAATTGAAATGGAATTGGCCCAACCCTGCTAAGAGAATACTGAAAGAGTTATCAAGTGACTAGAATCAGGGAATATGACTCTGATAAATGTGGGGTCACAGATGTAGACCACTACTGCCCCTAGTGGAGGTATAGTGGAAGTACACAGACTTTCCCAAACTCAGTCCCCAGGACCCCAAGGGGTGCACGCTTTGGTTTTTGCACTAGCACAACACAGCTGATTCAAATAATCAACTAATCATCCAGCTTTGATCATTTGAATCAGCTGTGTAGTGTTAGGACAAAAACAAAATGTGCACCCCTTGGGGTCCGAGGAACGAGTTTGGGAAACGCTGATTTAGCCACTTCCATCAGCAGATTCTAATAGCGTTGTATGTTTCTCCCTCCTCTCCTTCCAGGCTTACACCATTCAGGGACAATACGCCATCCCTCACCCTGACGTGAGTTCTAATTCCATGAGGCAGTCTTCTCTCTACACTCTACTCTCTCTGTGTCCAATCCTATTAATATTTACCCATAATATTAATACTACCAATTCTGAAAAGTAATTTCTGTCTCTTTCAAATCTGAAATTACTCACAACCTCTGTCCTCCGTTTGGAGCCAAACTTCATAGGACTTGGTCTGTAGGAAAGCTAGCAGAGGGACACAGAAAGAAAACAGTTATTTCCTTATCCATCACCCAGAATAATAAGGATACCGGTTGCTCAGGTGAGGAACGTGAAAGTTAAGTGCAGTATTTCTTCAGAGAGGAGGAGGTCAATTTCAAGGAATACCTCAACGTAGTCAAAAGGACATGGTATGTTTGATAACGCCACATTGGGTCAAAGTGTTTCAGACACAGACATCCATGAACTAAATTTCACATGGCACCATCCAAACACACAGAGACATCCTTTCTTCACCGACTCGGGCCAAGTCCTCTATGAGTTTCCTTTTCTTCTTTCTCTCTCTCTCTCCTCCTATCTGTGTCACTGCTTCTCCTGAATCCTGTCTTTCTTCTTGTACTGTTTCTTGGTGACAGACCTGACCTGTGTGTGTGTGTGTTTTAACGATGCCCTCATAGCTCTGCTGTCCCTCCTACCCCCCTCAGCAGTTGACCAAGCTCCACCAGTTGGCTATGCAGCAAACCCCCTTTAATCCCCTTGGACAGACCACCCCTGCCTTCCCCGGTACGTACCCACCTACACGAGAACCACCCTCTACCAAATCTCCTTCTCTTTTTTTACCTGTAGAGACACACACACACACTTCCTCCTCTTTCTCTCTCTCTTCCTCTATCTGTCTTTCTCTGTTCATTCTCTTCCTGTCGTTCTTTGTGCTGCGCTTCCGATGACATGGCCACCTGGTGGTTGCTCTTGTTGACGTTGACGTTTTGTTTGTAGTTTTTCAAATATTTGGTTTATTTTTTTTATCTGCTTTTGTAGCGCCTTGAAGATTTTGGTCCTTCCGAGTTAGTTTTATCTGGGTCGGCGGGTAAATCTCCTCTGGTTTGAGAACGAACCCCCTTTTCAACAGAGAAGGAGAAGCCACAGCCTGGTCTCTCAAGACCTCTGCAGAAGCATCTCCAATCAGCGTTCCGACTATAGGTCTCCAAAGCTAACTGTCGCTCACAGCGGACGTCACCCTCCCGTGCAAAACTCTATTTTATGCCGTGTCCCCTCTCTCTGTCTCTCTCTCTCTCCCATATAGCAGGTCTGGATGCCAGTAACCAGGCCAGTACTCATGAACTCACCATTCCCAATGATGTGAGTATGGGGACCATGGAGCTTTGATTTCACCAATAGTCAGTCAATATTTGAACAAAAAGTTTTCAAATGCTTGCATGTACCACCATGGATATATTTGTAAAAATAAAACAATTGAAAAAAGGGTGTCATGGTGCGTATGACTTTGTATGCATTCCATTCAGACTTTGCTATTCCCCTGTTTTAAGTCCCTCCGCCTCTTCTTCCCAGCTAATAGGCTGCATAATCGGGCGCCAGGGAACCAAAATCAACGAGATCCGTCAGATGTCTGGGGCGCAGATCAAAATTGCTAACGCCATGGAAGGGTCATCGGAGCGCCAGATCACCATCACAGGAACCCCCGCCAACATCAGCCTGGCCCAGTACCTCATCAACGCAAGGTCAGAGTCCTGGCAGACACATACACACACACACACACACATTACAATTGACAAAGGGACCTGTTGTCCCGGGGATCCTCTGTTTGTCTGTTTGTTGTTATTACATTATCTTCAGGTAAAGAATTTGACAGAAACAATAATGTGCTCCTTTTCCCATCATACCCTGTGGCAGGTTCAGAGACGTGGCGGCCATGTGGAATGACCCATCCTCCATGACGACATCCTAAGGACCCAGCCCGGCCGGCCTCCACTCCCTCTGCTCCGCTCCCTCCATCTCCTGACCATTGAAGACATGATGTTCCTACCTAACTCCTGATGATGATGCCCTCTAGACTAATGAATCTGGCTCTGATAACAACTCCCTTGACCCTCCAGCTTACCACCACGATCGCTCTCTAATAAGAGAGCTGTTGCTTTCAGAGAAACTGAAAAAATAAGTAATGTCTTTGTTTTCGTTGATTTTAGACCTTTAGACAAGTGTTGAAGCATGTTGAACGTTCATTAGGATCAAATTGTGTTATTCTGAATTATCTCTCTCTATCGCTCTCTCTGCTAGTGTTACAAAATAGGATTTCAATATCAGTTTGAAAAAAATGTTTTAAAAAAAATGTAAAAGTATAAAAACATTGTAAAAAAATGCTACTGTTCCATTTTCTAGGTGCTGGGTGATGCTATCGGCACAGTATGGTGGGATGTAGTCCAACGATTACTTTATGATGCTCTTTTCAGAAGAGGTATTTTTAGGTCAATTTAATCGTTCTATTTTTACCCCTATTCGGATCCTTAAAATGATCTACTTACTAATCCGATCTCTACCCATAACATTTTGCTGCATCACATGACCTCTTTGAGCCAATGGTATCACTCCTAGAGCCCTCCTTTCTATGTTCATTTCTTGTATTTTACATTATGACTTATACTGCATGTGTTCAGTAATGTATTGTATGTATTTGAGTATTCCAGTTCGGTGTAAGTGTTCCTATGGTGTTGCTATGTTAGTGCTGATGGGAGGAGCTATTAGAGGACGGGCTCATTGTAATGGCTGGAATGGAATTAATGGTTAAACAAATGTGTGGTTTCCATATCTTTGATGTGTTTGATACCGTTCCATTTCTTCCATTCCAGCCATTACAATGAGCCCGTCCTCCTATAGCTCCTCCCACCAGCCTCCAATGCTCCAAACCTTTTCCGCAATTATTTTCATGAGTTTTTTTTGCCATTCACGTCTAGTCCTACTACTACCCCAAATGAATAACTCTCCCTCACATCCTCCAGGAACCCTATTTATAGTATTTAAGAAGCATGAAAGGAAATTACTCAAGAAAAGAATCATCAGTGGCTAAAAACTGTATCCTAACTGACTGAACACTAAAATGATTGTTTACTCGATTTCTTAACCAAGACTACTGTGGGTGACCACATAGTCAGCTATGCTACGCTCATGCAATAGACAATTCAACTCTTCATTATACTGTGGACTGCCTCTAGTGTGTGAGGAATTAGTTGGACTTAAGACTATTGCTGTGTCCAAATTCTCTTAGTTAGCTTCCTTTCGTCGTCTCCTTCACTGCCATGTCCACGACAGATAAAAGAGGCTTCAATGTACTACTCTTGAAGGAAAGGAGACCAGGAGAGGAAGCTGTTTGATATTATTGGGACGTGGCCATAGGTGTTTGGATGGAGCCAAATGTTTATGGGCCATGGAATGTTCTGGGGTTCATGGGGGAACCCGTGGGGCCTGGGCGGACGTGTTTACTCCCATGCCGCCACATTCGCGATTGTTCATCCATCATGTTATTTCTATTATAATATTGTTTATTTAATGCTTTAGGTTTTGAATGTCATTATGCTTTTACGATGATGTCAACAGATTAGATGACAAAGTCATGTTGCTCGTTTTAAGTGATGATTTAAAAAACAAAAATTGCAATTCTATTTATTGTTTCTTGATGCATTATAATGACATTTTTTGGTTGATCATGATATTTAAGCTAGTTTGTGTGTACTGTATTGGATTTCAGGGTAGGTTTGGGCTATATTTGCTTGGATTAAACATGTAATATTCCCTTCGTAACAATTCTCAAGCTTATTGAAAGTATAGGCAGTTGTGACATGTCATGTTTGCAAGCTTGGGCTGAGGACATATTCAGCACTGATGCATATGAACAGCCATTGAATGCTATCCTCTCAACACAGGTCATTCATTTACTGTCCAACTGGTTTCAAGTACAGTAAAAACCATCCTGGATTTTCATTCTGTAAGATTGGTTTGTTTCATTTAACTCCCTGTTTTGGTTTCAATATGCTGAGCCTGACTTTGGGTCTAATTTCAACCGCTTTCATCATATAAACGTGATATGTCAATGGACCAAATGCTGTACTGATGTACTGAACGATGCATAGTTGATTATTATTCTGCAATAATTCTTCCATTTTGATGTTTAACTTAAGTAGTAGTGCTAGCCTTGACATTATGGGTTTGTGTTATTCGTTTCATTTAAATCTGTCATAGCTTGTAATTCAATGGAATCTTTGTCATTTAAACAAGTTAAAATGTCTGTTTTTTTTGGCAAGCTCGCTTTTTAGAACTTTTCAGCTTCTCATCATCGATTGCATTCAGACTAGGCAGGAATATTGAATTGTTGAAATAGTGATGCCAATGTGATTTCAATAACTTCAATATCCATATGTTGTTACAGTGTATTAAACTGTATTTACACTGGCGTATATGACTGAGTATACACACCTACTGAAACAGACTCAAATGCAACTGATGCAATAATAAGGGAATGATGTGCAATTATTATTTGTATTTTTTCTTGTGCATATAATACAAGGAAAGTTTGTCATGTATTTACAACTCATCGTTGCTTCTTGATTTCCTTTCTTTCTGGGCGGCGGCAGCAACAAAAATTGAAAAAATAAATGCAATATTTTTTTCAGTTTTTGCTCCTGTATATTTTGCTTATTTAGGAAAATGTAACGGAGCTTGGTATATATTTTCAGTTGGATTATTTGCAATGAGCAAATCTATTTTAGGTTGAAGTAATTTCATTATTTAGGTTACTTTTGAAATTGTTTGTAAGTATGAAAATGAATAAAGTTTTTTTTCTTCTTGTGAACCATGGTTTGTCTTGTATCATTTTGATCTTCAATGATATCAAAAGGGGCTTGGTTTTTCTGTGCTGCCCATTAAAATATTACTGTCAGTGGCAAAAATGTTGCTGTCAGTGGCATACATGCCATCTTGTATGTCTTCTTGAGTGTCTCATCTTGAATGTATGATCTTGAATGTTTCACCCTGTATGTCTCATGTTGAATATCTCATCTTGAAAGTCTCATCTTGATGGTATCATCCTGAATGTCTCATATTGATGGTATCATCCTGAATGTCTCATCTTGAATGTCTCATATTGAATGTCTCATCTTGATGGTATCATCCTGAATGTCTCATATTGATGGTATCATCCTGAATGTCTCATCTTGAATGTCTCATATTATATGTCTCATCTTGATGGTATCATCCTGAATGTCTCATCTTGATGGTATCACCCTGAATGTCTCAACTTGATGGTATCATCTTGAATGTCTCATATTGATGGTATCATCCTGAATGTCTCATCGTGATGGTATCATCCTGAATGTCTAATCTTGATGGTATCATCCTGAATGTCTAATCATGATGGTGTCTTCTTGAGTGTCTCATCTTGAATGTATGATCTTGAATGTTTCACCCTGTATGGCTCATGTTGAATATCTCATCTTGATAGTATCATCCTAAATGTCTCATATTGATGGTATCATCCTGAATGTCTCATCTTGAATGTCTCATATTGAATGTCTCAACTTGATGGTATCATCTTGAATGTCTCATATTGATGGTATCATCCTGAATGTCTCATCGTGATGGTATCATCCTGAATGTCTCATCTTGAATGTCTCATATTGATGGTATCATCCTGAATGTCTAATCATGATGGTGTCTTCTTGAGTGTCTCATCTTGAATGTATGATCTTGAATGTTTCACCCTGTATGTCTCATGTTGAATATCTCATCTTGATAGTATCATCCTAAATGTCTCATATCGTTGGTATCATCCTGAATGTCTCATCTTGAATGTCTCATATTGAATGTCTCATCTTGATGGTATCATCCTGAATGTCTCATATGGATGGTATCATCCTGAATGTCTCATCTTGAATGTCTCATATTATATGTCTCATCTTGATGGTATCATCCTGAATGTCTCATCTTGATGGTATCATCCTGAATGTCTAATCTTGATGGTATCATCTTGAATGTCTCATCGTGATGGTATCATCCTGAATGTCTCATCTCAATTGTCTCATCTTGATGGTATCATCCTGAATGTCTCATCTTGATGGTATCATCCTGAATGTCTTATCTTGATGGTATCATCCTGAATGTATCATATTGATGGTATCATCCTGAATGTCCCATATTGATTGTATCATCCTGAATGTCTCAACTTGATGGTATCATCCTGAATGTCTCATCGTGATGGTATCATCCTGAATGTCTCATCTCGATTGTCTCATCTTGATGGTATCATCCTGAATGTCTCACCTTGAATGTCTCATTTTGAATGTCTCATTGAATGTCTCATCCTGATGGTATCATCTTGAATGTCTCATCTTGATGGTATCATCCTGAATGTCTCATCTTGAATGTCTCATTGAATGTCTCATCCTGATGGTATCATCCTGAATGTCTCATCTTGAATGTCTCATTGAATGTCTCATCCTGATGCTATCATCTTGAATGTCTCATTGAATGTCTCATCCTGATGGTATCATCTTGAATGTCTCATCTTGATGGTATCATCCTGAATGTCTCAAGTTGAATAATCTCATCTTGAATGTCTCATTGAATGTCTCATCCTGATGGTATCATCTTGAATGTCTCATCTTGATGGTATCATCTTGAATGTCTCAAGTTGAATAATCTCATCTTGAATGTCTCATCTTGAATGTTTCATCTTGTATGTCTAGGAGATACCACTAGAGGGCCTAGCGATGCAGGAGAAGAAGACAGTATCTATCAAATTCATTTATTTCACCATTGAGACCAGGGTCTCATTCTCAAGGGAGCCCTGTGAACATGAACACAATACAATACAGCATAAAGCAAAATAACAACATCAACACAATACAATACAACATATAGCAAAATAACAACATCAACACAATACAATACAACATATAGCAAAATAACAACATCAACACAATACAATACAACATATAGCAAAATAACAACATCAACACAATACAATCAATACAAGACCAATCAAAACAAACACAACTATCACTAGCTGCTGTATGGGATTGAACAGGAAATACAAAAATACAGTATGTCAGTGGTGCAAAAAGTACCCAATTGTCATACTTGAGTAAAAGTAAAGATACCTTAATAGAAAATGACTCAAATAAAAGAGAAAATCACCCAGTAAAATACTACTTGAGTAAAAGTCTAAAAGTATTTGGTTTTAAAAATACTTAAGTGTCAAAAGTAAAAGTATAAATCATTTTAAATTCCTTATATTAAGCAAACCAGACGGCACGATTTTCTTGTTTTTAAAATGTACGGATAGCCAGGGGCACACTCCAACACTCAGACATCATTTACAAACAAAGCATTTGTGTTTAGTGAATCTGTCACAACTTCCGCCGAAGTCGCCCCCTCTCCTTGTTCAGGCGGCGTTCGGCGATCGACGTCACCGGCTTACTAGTTACCACCGATCTATGTTTCCCTGTTCGTTTGATTTTGTCTTAATTATACACTCCTGTTTCATATTCCCTGATTATGTTCATTATTTAACCCTCTGGCTTTCCTGTTTGTCTTGTCCGTGATTGTTTCTGTTTTGTATTGTTGGAGGTGTTTCTCCCAACCATGTTTTATTGCTGTGGGAGAAGTTGGATTATGGTTTTGAGTAAAACGTTTTGTTTGCACTCATCCCTGTGTCCTGCGCCTGACTCCGCTACTTCTCCTACGAAAATCATTACAGAATCTGCCAGATCAGGTAGTAGGGATGACCACGGATGTTCTCTTGATAAGTGCTGAATTGGACCATTTTCCTGTCCTGCTAACCATTCAAAATGTAACAAGTACTTTTGGGTGTCAGGGAAAATGTATGGAGTAAAAAGTACATTATTTTCTTTAGGAATGTAGTGGAGTAAAATAAAAAGTTGTAAAAAAAAAAATTAGTAAAGTACAGATAACAAAAAAAAACTACAGAAGTAGTACTTCAAAGTATATTTACTTAAGTACTTTACATCACTGCAGTATGTCAGAAGTTGAGGTTAATTGATTATTACTTTGGACATCATTACAAGTCAAATATATCAGAAAAACAGTAGAAATGTACCTTAAGTTGTCTTTATACCTGTGTAACAAGACAATTGTAGTATTTTATTAGGATCCCCATTAGCTGCTGCTAAATCAGCACCTACTCTTGCTGGGGTCCATCATGGGTCTTTGTCTCTGGCTAAAATGACAGACAAGGATAGAGGACAGTAGTCCATGATGATTTCATTCCTTTGGGTTTTACAGTAATAGTATTACAGTAATAGGGATATTTTAATATGTCTATAAGCTTAATTGGTGTGAGATGAGTGTCATATAAAAGAGGACAGTTGCACAGGGATAGAGGGCCAGGTGACAGATGCCTGGAGAGAATACACTGTCTGCATGCCAAGGCTCTATATTAACGTCTAGATCAGGGGTATCAAACTCATTCCATGAAGGGTTTAGTGTCTGCAGGTTTTTAGTTTTTCCTTTCAATTAAGACCTAGACAACCAGGTGAGGGGAGTTCCTTATTAATTAGTGATCTTAATTCATCAATCATGTACAAGGGAGGAGTAAACACACGCAGACACTAGGACCTCTGTGGAATGAGTTTGATACGTGTGGTATAAAGAATGGACTCTCCATATACCCTGTGTCATTGGCAAACCAAGCATTGAGGAAAGGTCTCAGTGACCGTTCACACTGAATTAATGACATTTCCTGTGTTCCAACTTTTTTGTCCTTGACTTGGGTTGGCAGGGTAACAGGGAGAACAGGAACTGCCTTGCTTAGTTAAAGCTTTTTGACTGTAAACGATCTAACACAATATTCAAAAGCAGGATAGAAATGAGTTTTCCACACAAGAGTCTTGGCTATCACCCTTCAGTCCCACTCACAGTCCAGGACACTGTTCTACAGGATGCCCTGGACATCTAGCCCTGGGTTCCATCCATGTGATCAAGGCAAGGAAATGAATGCCAGCGGAAGTCTATGGAATGGATCTTACACAAAGCCCTTGGATATATCTTTACCATGTCATAATCCTCTCATCATAACAGGAGTGACACCTTCTCTTGTACAATCAGTGAAAACACACAGCGATGCATTGACTTTTTGAGTGGGTGTTGACCGAGGGAGGAAAGGTTTGTGCTCTGAGCGTGGTGGAAAACATAGAATGGAGGGGGGGTTAAGGGTGTCTTCGACCCAGACAAATGATCAGGTGTTCAGGGAAGCACGTCCAGGCAGGGCCCAGGCAAGGTGGTCTCACTGAAGCTCGATCCACTTTCAGGAGGTGATTGGGGTCTTATTCAATGCAGGCACACATTGTCCAGTCAGTGTCCACCCCCTGCTGTACCACCCACCACTACCAGGCCTATAACTAACCTCTCATCTCTCTGTCTTCCTTTCCTATACCACATCCAAATCACTCCTCTCTCCTGGCTTTGTCTCTCTCGTCCTTTTTCTCCTTCTCTATTTCTCTCGCTCTCATTCTCTCTACTATGCTCACTCAACCATAGCTCATTCACCTCCACTCCTTGCCCTCTCTCTCTCTCTCTCTCTCTCTCTCTCTCTCTCTCCCTCTGCACTGTACCTGGGGCTCTCTCTCTATGGGACATATCATTACTGTCGGTGTCAGGCAGCCAGTGAACTGCAGTAGGATACGCAAAGTCACCAAGTCTCTCTCTGTCCTCTCAGAGCTTAGCCAATCCACTGTACGGAAATGGAGAGTATTTATATAGATTTATAGATGCTTAAGAAACTGTGACATTTTAAATGACGATAAATGTATTTTCAGTGTAAGGTAGACCGATGCAGAGTTTGTAGATGATCATGATTCATGATTATGGGAGAGAAGTGGTATGTTGAGATTGTTTTTGACGCAGGTATCTTTTGATTGGCTTGTGAAAGAATGAGAATGTTATGACTCTGTTTTTTCCCAGGGTGCAGTATGAAGAAATTCCATTACAGGCTACAATCTGTGGTGTCCCCTCACAGTCAGTTGTCAAGGACAATATGAGTATAACTTTAAATAGAACATATTCTATTGTTTGACACATCTATATGCATTACACTCCTCAAAGACAAATAAAGGCTTTAGGAGTAAACCGTCAAGATAAAACTCCAACAACCGACGACTGATTGGGCATATTGAAGAATTGTTGACTGCGCCTCACAGTAGTCTAATGGCTCTGGAACGACCATTTGCAGAACGAGCCCATTTGATGAATACTGAATATAATATGATATCTCATGAGCAGACCTTATAGCTATTTTTCTTTCTGCAACAGCCTTCGTTGACAACAAACATTTTGTTTGTGTGTGTGCATGTGTGTATGTACAGCTGTGTGTGTTTGCGTGCATGCGTGTGTGTGTGTGTGTGAGGTGCAATATGCATGTTTGTATGCTTTCAGATGAGTACATTCTGATTGAAAGATTGTCAACGAAGCTTAATTAGAGGACATAAACATGGGCCCTCCTATAGGGAGTGGGACCACTCTCTGTCTTTGTCTCATCACAGTCATGCTTGAAGAAGAAAACCCAAAGAGAGAAAGGCAGGAAAATCACTCCCGCTGTTCAAGACTCCTGTAAATAGCTTCCTGAGGAGTGAATGCAGGAAGAATAAAGTAATCACCGGTGTATTGAAAACTAAATGGGCTGATCCCAGAAGAAAATTAGACTCTTTATTGTTCAAGCCTAATATCCACAGTCCTTCTATTGGTCCATCCTCGGTTTGGTCCAGCAGCCACTGTCAGTCAGAGACTCTCTCCTTGTGCGATAGCAGCTCCAGTGGGGATTTTAGCATGTAAATCTAAAATCGGCAGATGCATGCCAGCAAAGCCACAACACATCACTAAACAATACATTAATTGCACTATAACGGTGACAAACGGTGCCCGCAAACTGTTAGGGCCTACATAAAGCTGTCCCGACACTGAGCTTTCCTTTCAGCACCATGGAGTGAATCCTTAGCACCGTTACACCTGGCTATCAGCGGAGCCTGGCAGCGAAACAGTTCATTCAGCCTCATTTACTGACTGTTTAAAACCATAGCTGATATGGCTGACTAGCTGAAACAAATGTGGTTTCTAATGAATCCTTGTGGATTTGTGTAAGTCAATAAGAACCGCATTGTCTTTCAATAATAACGAATGCCAACATGAGTTTTAACTTCAGAACCAGACACGAACATTATTACATTTATGTTCAGTAAATTCACAATGTTGGTTCTTATATCATGAACACAGCTCTAAGTAGAAGCAATAGGCAAGCAATCGAGCTGCGACGAGGTAGGCATATTCCTTCAGCACTTTCAAAATGGACACCGACAGAAATTCAGATAGATATTAGTTCAGATAAATTCAGCAAGATGTTGAGGCCTTAACTTCACTCTTCTTTAAGTCACCACAGAGAGAGAAAGAGAGAGAGAGAGAGAGAGAGAGAGAGAGAGAGGTGGTTAGCCAACCATTTGAAGTATTGTATTAGGCCTATGTGGTCTAAAAAGGAAGGAAAATACAATCACGAGGATCCACTTTTAAAGACAATATAGCGACTCACAGACAGCGCATTGCGCAAACAAAACAACCCTCGCCATATCAACTGGAATCACATGGACCTATTACTGAATTCTTTATTGAAGACAAACATTTGAATAAGAAGAAACTTTGACATTGTTACAAACCCAACAACATTATATAGTATCCCCTCCTCGTGAAGAAAAGCACATGAGCTCATTTCTGCAGCAGCATACAAGACATTTTTAGACTCACCATTGTTGTGCTGTGCTCACTTGAACAGGAAGGTGGTGCGGTGGTCCTTCTTGTGGGAACATTTTGTCATCAACTATGCTTTCAATACAACTGGGAACTTGAAAAAAAAAAGTTGAATCATGATGTCAGGGATCTTCAGGTAGGAGCTCTAGAAAGAGGCCTGATTTCTCCACTTGGAAATCCGAGTTGGATGACCGTTCAAAACTTATTTTCCCAATCTGAGGTAATTCTTTTCAGAGTTCCCAGTTGTCTTGAACTTACTGAAGTCTGAGATTTCCCAGTTCCGAGTTTCCAGTTGTTTTGAACTTACTGAAGTCTGAGATTTCCCAGTTCCGAGTTTCCAGTTGTCTTGAACTTACTGAAGTCTGAGATTTCCCAGTTCCGAGTTTCCAGTTGTTTTGAACTTACTGAAGTCTGAGATTTCCCAGTTCCGAGTTTCCAGTTGTCTTGAACTTACTGAAGTCTGAGATTTCCCAGTTCCGAGTTTCCAGTTGTTTTGAACTTACTGAAGTCTGAGATTTCCCAGTTCCGAGTTTCCAGTTGTCTTGAACTTACTGAAGTCTGAGATTTCCCAGTTACGAGTTTCCAGTTGTTTTGAACACGGCAGAAGTCATGCTGGATTGACAGCATGGTCAGTGTCTTCAAGATTTTCTGGACCATGTTATTGTGAGTGAATGTTTATCTTTTTAAGCTTGAAAAAGATACCATTTCAGACAGGTGTTTTAAATCCTTAAACCCAGACTTGGACCACACACCCTCCACCGAATAGCAGGCAGGGAAAGCAAAATAGTGATTGCTTTGCAACGCTTGTAGTTAGCCCCTGATTCCTTCCAAACCAGTCATTGTTGAATTTGCGATTTCCAACTTGTTGTGTAATGTTTATGTCCAATGGCCGATGAGCACTGATACCTTTTATCTATAATTAATCTTCATATGACAAGGATTGATAAGGATTTGCCAGTAGATTGTCGACGTGATTCATGACGATGACCGCTTGCTAGCTAAGATTTTGAAAGTAACATGATCAGTCCAATCAAAGCTACAGTAGATATAATGTGATTTGACGTCATTTTATCTGTGGCCAATGACCTTGAATCGCCTCGGATGGGCACTTCTAATGTAAATATTTGGCAGCACCCAAGGGGGCTTGAACTGCCTAGCTCTCCCTGTAGATTCTGTGGCGATGTAGTGCCCCCATGAGGGACAGAACACTGAGCCAATCACGCCTACGTCTGTATATTCCGCTGGCTGCCCCTCCACCACAGAAAGCACTGAGCTAGGCTGAAACACCTATATTTTGGAGCTGCCTTACTCAGAAAAGAAACCATGTTTGTATGTGGCTTTATTAACTCAATATATATACACTGCTCAAAAAAATAAAGGGAACACTAAAATAACACATCCTAGATCTGAATGAATGAAATAATCTTATTAAATACTTTTTTCATTACATAGTTGAATGTGCTGACAACAAAATCACACAAAAATAATCAATGGAAATCCAATTTATCAACCCATGGGGGTCTGGATTTGGAGTCACACTCAAAATTAAAGTGGAAAACCACACTACAGGCTGATCCAACTTTGATGTAATGTCCTTAAAACAAGTCAAAATGAGGCTCAGTAGTGTGTGTGGCCTCCACGTGCCTGTATGACCTCCCTACAACGCCTGGGCATGCTCCTGATGAGGTGACGGATGGTCTCCTGAGGGATCTCCTCCCAGACCTGGACTAAAGCATCCGCCAACTCCTGGACAGTCTGTGGTGCAACGTGGCGTTGGTGGATGGAGCGAGACATGATGTCCCAGATGTGCTCAATTGGATTCAGGTCTGGGGAACGGGCGCGCCAGTCCATAGCATCAATGCCTTCCTCTTGCAGGAACTGCTGACACACTCCAGCCACATGAGGTCTAGCATTGTCTTGCATTAGGAGGAACCCAGGGCCAACCGCACCAGCATATGGTCTCACAAGGGGTCTGAGGATCTCATCTCGGTACCTAATGGCAGTCAGGCTACCTCTGGCGAGCACATGGAGGGCTGTGCGGCCCCCCAAAGAAATGCCACCCCACACCATGACTGACCCACCGCCAAACCGGTCATGCTGGAGGATTTTGCAGGCAGCAGAACGTTCTCCACGGCGTCTCCAGACTCTGTCACGTCTGTCACATGTGCTCAGTGTGAACCTGCTTTCATCTGTGAAGAGCACAGGGCGCCAGTGGCAAATTTGCCAATCTTGGTGTTCTCTGGCAAATGCCAAACGTCCTGCACGGTGTTGGGCTGTAAGCACAACCCCCACCTGTGGACGTCGGGCCCTCATACCACCCTCATGGAGTCTGTTTCTGACCGTTTGAGCAGACACATGCACATTTGTGGCCTGCTGGAGGTCATTTTGCAGGGCTCTGGCAGTGCTTCTCCTGCTCCTCCTTGCACAAAGGCGGAGGTAGCGGTCCTGCTGCTGGGTTGATGCCCTCCTACGGCCTCCTCCACGTCTCCTGATGTACTGGCCTGTCTCCTGGTAGCGCCTCCATGCTCTGGACACTACACTGACAGACACAGCAAACCTTCTTGCCACAGCTCGCATTGATGTGCCATCCTGGATGAGCTGCACTACCTGAGCCACTTGTGTGGGTTGTAGACTCCGTCTCATGCTACCACTAGAGTGAAAGCACCGCCAGCATTCAAAAGTGACCAAAACATCAGCCAGGAAGCATAGGAACTGAGAAGTGGTCTGTGGTCACCACCTGCAGAACCACTCCTTTATTGGGGGTGTCTTGCTTATTGCCTATAATTTCCACCTGTTGTCTATTCCATTTGCACAACAGCATGTGAAATTTATTGTCAATCAGTGTTGCTTCCTAAGTGGACAGTTTGATTTCACAGAAGTGTGATTGACTTGGAGTTACATTGTGTTGTTTAAGTGTTCCCTTTATTTTTTTGAGCAGTGTATATATTTTTTACATTGCTTGCAAAAGTATATGTGACATTAATTAATGTCAATGCTAAAGAGGTGGGGCTCACCTGCCCTGAATAACGGGTCGCCACTGAGCAGCTCGACTGATCTGATGTGTGCTTCATATTTAAGGTGTGCTCCTTAGCTTCCTACGGCCGTTATAGAGGGAGAGAGGAAGAGTGAGAGAGGGAGAGGTAGAGAGGGAGAGAATGATTGCTAAACTGAATCTAAAGCAATCAAACAGAGGGCTGTGACACACTCTCTCATGTCTTTTTAGCAGCCATTATCAACCTGTCTCCCTCCCTCCCTCCTTCCCTCCCTCCCTCCTTCCTCTGTTCCAGACTCTGGCTGAGGTATTATTTTCCATCACATTACATAGAATGTGAGGAATGGACAGAGGGGGGGGTTCTATGAAGTGCTATTACCAAAGCTCAGGTAGCAAACTTTCCAAATTGAATCCCTCGTCACCTCTGCTTGAGGTGATATGAGTAAAACATGATAAGAAGTGGAGGGGCTTAAAGAGGATTACAGAGGCTCTGGATAGGCATTGTGTTCCTTGATGCAACGTTTTTTGGACCACAAGCGCTCTACCAGGAGATAAGTCCAATGCATAGGGACAAGTCTTAGAAGTCCTCAACAAGTTCTTAGTGGGGGCTGTTTCCAGCACTGCTTTAGGTTGGTATATCACAATGCTTATACGGTCAACATTTTCAGTCTCAGCACTATATTTTTAATACATTTCCATTTGATAATAGACTGTAAAATATCAGAACATAAAAACATAAAAGAACGTATTTATGATAGTAAAAACACACTTACAATACATTCTATAATATCATGAGTGGGTCTCTTTCTCCCAAGTCATGGATTCTCATCAATATCCATCAGCCAAAGGGGCCAGCTGGGACAAAGGTGAAGTAGGGTCTTTCTAAAGTAATTTAATCATTATTGATGTCTGGCATAATAATTCAACTCTTCATGTTTAAAGAGCCAGCTCCCACCCAGTCTAATATCATTACAACCAGCCATAAATCTATCCAAACCCTTAAGGGGAAAAAAACGTTTAATCCATTCAAATTCGCTGAAGAATTTTGATGCGGTCCCAAGGCCCTGTAATAGAATAAGGATCTGCCAATCTTGTTAAATTGCAGAATCTCATGCCTTTTAAATTTAGGTGCACATTTGACATTATTGGATATCTTGCCTTGTAAATTTGGATTTCCTCTCAGTGATTTCATTCCTCAACACTAAGGCTCCATTTAATTACAGATATGTAATCAGTTCCAGCTATGGTCATGTGCCATATCACCAACCAGACATGTGTGAGTGGCCTGGCCTCTGTGTGAGTGTGTGTGAGAGAGAGAGAGAGAGAGAGAGAGAGAGAGAGAGGGGGAGAGAGAGAGAGAGAGAGAGAGAGAGAGAGAGAGAGAGAGAGAGTGAGAGAAAGACAGAAAGAGAGAGAGACAGAAAGACAGAAAGAGAGAGAGAGACAGAGAGAGAGAGAAAAAGACAGTGCAAGAGAGAGAGAGAGAGAGAGAGAGAGAGAGAGAGAGAGAGAGAGAGAGAGAGTTGGGGGGGGTACATTCTCAGATCCTCAGTCATTGTGGATGTGACACCCTGGGTATGGAACCCTTCAGTCAGCGAGAAGAACTAGTCTGGGATATGAGGGATGACACCTGGTGGCACAGGGCACAAACAATCAGCTAGGGATGACTGAGGAG
Organism: Salmo trutta; assembly: GCF_901001165.1. NCBI lineage: Eukaryota > Metazoa > Chordata > Actinopteri > Salmoniformes > Salmonidae > Salmo > Salmo trutta. Next base: position 54,211,072 of record NC_042962.1, on the reverse strand, counting down.
GCTGAGGAGAGGAGTGACAGCAAGCTGCAGTCAGTGGTAGCAGCCATAATGCTGTAACTTAGTTGAGGTGGCTAAAGTAAGAGTTCATAGCAGTAGAAGTAAAGTACTTCTAGCCAACTGGAGTTTACCTTATTTAATCTTGTTCTGAGGGCAGCTCTGCCTCGTGGGCAAAAACATTGATAATTGGTTGGCAGAACAAGACTGAGTAAAGACAGCTCCACTGCCTGTAGTGGCATTGGCATCTGTGTTGTGGTGATCAGTCTATAGAAGTCGGCTATCAGAGGGAGAAGGACGATATCAAAACCTGTTGATCTCGTGAGACAGGTTCTATTATCTGCAACCATGAACTAGATCGGATGTTGCCATTTTTTGATGGTTTCAATTGAATTGAATTGAGGAAATTGTGGCTTTCTAGACAGTCCTCTCATTTCAGTCCTCAAGATGGACAACACTTGCAATCACCTCCAGGAGGTGACTACTGAGGGATTTAGTTCAAGCAAATCCATATTAACAGAGTGATGTGCTTGACATCTCCCTATGGTAGAATGTCTATACAGACTTCACGTTGAAACTCCTCACATTTATTGGATATTTCTGGATGGGGTGGCTCTAAGCAATGCATTCCATATAGACTGAGCGTACAAAACATTAGGAACACCTTCCTAATATTGAGTTGAACCCCCTTTTGCCCTCAGAACGGACTCAATTCATAAGGGAATGGACTCTACAAGGTGTCGAAAGCGTTCAACTAGGATGCTGGCCCATGTTGACTCCAGTGTTTCCCACAGTTGTGTCACACATTTGCAAAAGCATTCAAAAATATTGCAGGGACGATTTACGATGAACTGGGAGAGACACCTCAATATAACGCAAAGAAAGCAAGTGGAGGTCCCAAATGGATCCAAACTGTCCAATATGTGCGCGCGCAAACTGAACGAGGTTCGGAAGTCTTGACGCAACCGGCACACACACACAGTGTAGCGTAGAGGAGAATCAACTTTATAGTACCTTTTATTATGACTGCAACAAGTGGAGGCGGTGCGTTATACCTACTGCGCTCATTCGATGTTCGGTCACTCTCCACTCGATACTGATTCCTTTGTTGGTTTGCATTTTACTTTACGTTGATGAAGCAACGGTATAGCCCTGACTGGACCATACTCTCATTCTGAAAACAAGTCGGGAGAAAAAGACAAGGTAAGTAGTGCTATAGATAGTTGATTTATAAAAGGTCGATATTATTTATAAAAGGTCGATATTATTAAAGATGAGTATTTTTAGATATTTTTATACGTTTTTTTAGGTCATTGAAAAGTACATTCCTGTTACTTTTTAGACTACAGAAATCATCAATTGAGTTGGATGGGAAATTAAGCTCGCAAGTTGAACAATGAAATGGTTTTGTGCATGTAACAATAAAACTTGAACTTGAAATAAATTATACTACATTCGGTTCTTCATTATCATCATTATCACCACCACCAAATGATGACCATTAGACTATATTAACAGTGACACTGATAAAACAGTGCCTCTACCATGCATGAAACGATTCAGAAAGAAAAAGAAAAACGTACTTTCTCCACCTGAATGACCTCATGCATTCTGAAAAGTGAGTCGCCTTGTTAAAACTGCATATGTTTTGCTGCTTGCGGACCACTGGTAGCCTAATTGTACCTATGGAAGTACTGTATGTCATGAGAAGGATAAATCTAACATTTAGGTTTCTGTGTCGCCCTGGGTTACAGAGACAAAGCAGACCCTCTGTCCGCGGGTGATCATAGGCTATATACTGTTTAATGTTTTGGTTTCAGTCGGACATGTGGGCTAACTGGCTAAATCAAGCTGTGGTGTCTAGCTAATAATGTGGTGGTAGACCTGTGAGGATTCATGGACTTCAAACAGGCAGACGGAGAGCAGGACATGTTGGCTGAATGCTATGGTTTCCCATGAGCTTGTTGTGAGGTTAGAAACCACCTTTGACATGAATTAATGCTGCGCAAACATTTGGAGAATGCAAAAAAGTCACTGTCTCAGGAATGTTGTCAGCAAATATTAATCAAATGAAAAGGGAATATTGAGTCACAGTTTCTGTTTGGTCTATGTTAAAGTGTTCAATAGAAAACAAATCACAGGGAAAAATTCCTCAATGATTTAAATTATTGTGGGAACGTTCCTCAAGAGTTTTACAGTAGGCTTGCTGCTGTGAATCTCCATGGTCCGGGATTGGGAGTAACCATCTGGAACTACCAGAGCAATCTATTATTGCTAGGGTAATGTATCTTTTCTATTTATAGTGTCAGGGCAAGGGACTGGAGACTGGAGATACTCTCTTTGCGTTCAGCACCGTAAGAAATGGGAGAACAGGCGCCCACCATACAGTACAGTATCAATCAAATTCAAATAGACCACATTGTCGTGTAGTTATTTTTTAGCTTTGGAAAATTGGTGCTCAAATTGGATAAACAATGTTTCCCCTTAATGCATTATCAATACCTATTTTTAACAGATCAAAATAGTTTTTTGTTTTGCAGTGTCATTGACGAAGGATTTTTTTAAAGGATGCTTTTTCAATGTACTGTTTTTCAAAGCCTTTTGTGCATCAAGAAATCAATAGATATGATTTCTACCAGATGGAATTACTGAAGATATAAGCACTGGCTTGTCTCACTACTACAGCTCAAACACTGGCTTGTTTCACTACTACAGCTCAAACACTGGCTTGTCTCACTACTACAGCTCAAACACTGGCTTGTTTCACTACTACAGCTCAAACACTGGCTTGTCTCACTACTACAGCTCAAACACTGGCTTGTCTCACTACTACAGCTCAAACACTGGCTTGTTTCACTACTACAGCTCAAACACTGGCTTGTCTCACTACTACAGCTCAAACACTGGCTTGTCTCACTACTACAGCTCAAACACTGGCTTGTTTCACTACTACAGCTCAAACACTGGCTTGTTTCACTACTACAGCTCAAACACTGGCTTGTCTCACTACTACAGCTCAAACACTGGCTTGTTTCACTACTACAGCTCAAACACTGGCTTGTTTCACTACTACAGCTCAAACACTGGCTTGTTTCACTACTACAGCTCAAACACTGGCTTGTTTCACTACTACAGCTCAAACACTGGCTTGTCTCACTACTACAGCTCAAACACTGGCTTGTTTCACTACTACAGCTCAAACACTGGCTTGTCTCACTACTACAGCTCAAACACTGGATTGTCTCACTACTACAGCTCAAACATGCTTTGTTATGTTCATCTACCCAGGACTTCACAGACTTACAACAAAAACGATTTTCCACTAAATGGATCATTAAAGAAACAGCCATGGCCTGTTTCTCTCTTTTAATCTCTCTCTCTCTCTCTCTCTCTCTCTCTCTCTCTCTCTCTCTCTCTCTCTCTCTCTCTCTCTCTCTCTCTCTCTCTCTCTCTCTCTCTCTCTCTCTCTCTCTCTCTCTCTCTCTCTCTCTCTCTCTCTCTCTCTCTCTCTCTCTCTCTCTATTTCAGATCCCTTGCCTTCAGAGGACTGAGTGAAAGGCTGTCCTGAAACATGTGCTACAGTATGTCTGGATCGACATGATATGCCCACTCCTTTCCTCTTCTGTCTAGTTGGAACCCATCTTTTGTATTCCTCCGGACTGTCTTTGGTCAAACTCTACGGTCGCTTCACTGGACTCCAATGGATGGATATGGGGATGAAGACAGAGGGTTATTAAGCTGGTACAGGATCAAATGATATGTATATGAGTAGCTGCTGTGTACCATCAATAATCATTGAAACCTGTTCAGGAACCGCGGGGATAGTCAGGTCTTTTACCGGCTGAGCTAATGGGGCCTCCTCAGCCACGTTGGCAAGCCCTGTTCCCTTCTTCTTTCTGTGTCTCCACTTCCCCCATGAGGACGTTGTGTCTCGTGGTGGCCCTCATGGTTGTCATGGCGACAGCGTGCCCCAAGAGCTGCCACTGCTCAGAGAGGAATGGTGTGGTGGTGCAGTGCGTCTCCCGGAGCCTTGACCAGATCCCCCCGGACCTACCGGAAGACACCGTCACCCTCCTGCTCTCGTCCAACCGGATCAGCCACATCCCCAACCAGGCCTTCAAGGACCTCCGCCGCCTCAAGGAGCTGGACCTGTCGCATAACCACATCGAGAGTATCGACGCAGGGGCCTTCCTTGGGGTCTCCGAGGGACTCCGCTCCCTGGACCTCTCCAACAACCAGCTCCGCAGCGTCCCCAAGGAGGCCTTCACCAAGCTGAGTGCCCGTATAAGACTCTCCAACAATCCCTGGCACTGCGAGTGTTCCCTCCAGGAGGTACTGAGGGAGCTGAGGCTGGACCCTGAGACGGTCAACGAGGTGAGCTGCCACACCTCTGTCCAGGACGAGTACGCCGGCCAGCCCGTCATTCAGGTCCTGGACTCTGGCATCAACTTCTGTAACTTCCACCACAAGACCACCGACGTGGCCATGTTCGTGACCATGTTCTGCTGGTTCGCCATGGTGATCGCCTACGTCATCTACTACGTCAGGCACAACCAGGAGGACGCGAGGAGACACATGGAGTACCTCAAGTCTCTACCCAGCTCCTCCCAGATCAGCAAGGACTTTGACACAGCCAGCACCGTACTCTAGCAGTGGGCTATGTGTGGTGGCAGTGACAGCGGTGGGGGTTCTTACATGTCCATGGGATAGTTCACACAGTGGCAAACTTGCAAGGTGTATGTAACTATTTTGAATGTGAAGACGGGCCTCTGGACGAGCCACTGGACTGCACCTGCCCATCTGCACGTGCCGGACCGGCTCGCAGTGGGCCTCGGGTTCGTCAGTCCAGTCAACGTGCCCCTTTTTGTGTCGACTGTTTATGAAGTCATGGGGTCAATACCTTTTGAGATTTCTGACTCAATTCCGACCTACTTTTTTGTCGACTGTTGTCATTTTTATTTTACAGTATTTATTGTTTATTGGAAAGAAACATGACTTCTATTTCTCATCGTCACATGTTTTCCCAACAGTAGGATTTAATGAGAAATATATTGTATAAGTCTCTGAGAGTGTCTCCATATTGATTTGGTTGTTGTGATTGGTTGTAGTGCTGTACAGTACTATCGATCTAGTCATTATGATTGGCTGTTACACTGGACTGAATGTTCATCTTGTGTCTTCAAGTGCCTAGAAACAGTAAACAGTAGCTCAACCAAGGCACTGTGAAAGCAAACGTCAAACTACAAAATCCCTTTAAAGCTAGAATCCTTACCCACTGGACACAGATGTCATTTCAACGTCTAGTTTTGTTCTAATTTTGGTTGAGTTGTCAGCTAACGTCAATTCGATGTGAAATCAACAAAACATTTCACCATGTCATTGGATTTAGGTTAAAAGTTTTGGGGAAAAAATACGACATTCCCTTACGTTGATGACTTTTTTCAAATCGAATCAGTTTTCCACATTGATTCAACATCATCACATAGATTTTTGATTTTAAAGGATGGTGGAAACAACGTTGATTCAATCCATTTTTGCCCAGTGGGAGTTTTTTTACTTTTAAATGAATGACACATACCCATTGATTCTTAAAGAATATAATGTATAAATGCCTCATGAGCTTAGTTCAACTGTTGTACCCAATCAGAACCCCAGATATGTGCTTTTTTTGCTTCAATGTTTGCAAACAAGGTCAATGTAAACAAATACTGTATAGCTTTAAAACATGGTTAAAACTGTCGTTTGTTTGTTTATGTCCATAGCTATGTCTATGAATTTGACAGTGGTTGCATTTCTCCAGGCTTTTTATTAAACAGAGGAGGGGTACCACTTTGTTATTGTTTTAACTGAAGATTCTAGCTGTAATATGTCGTGTTAAATATTTTAGTTGTTGTTGTCAAGGTTGTTATGAATCATTTAACATTACTCATTTTGGTAATCAATGTGATGCCACATTCAGGACATAAATCTTTACATACTCATATCGGATTTAGTTCCCAAACTGTCAAACACCCTTCTACAGACTTTGATCGATGCTGATGTTGCGTCCGAAAGTCTATGATGACCAACAGTTCGAAGTAGTCTATACTTCCTCAATAGTGTATGTGTTCTGTATTGTTTTGTCTCTATTGGTTTGTGTGTTTGTCCCCTTTAATGGTATGGGATGTAGTTTATGTTTAGGAGAGAGAAACTAATGAAAGGAAAGTGAGAAAAGGAGACATTCTATTGTTTTATTGAGACTTGTGTTGAAACGGAGAAACGTTGACCACGAAAACTGTCTGTCTGTCGTGTAGCCCCGGGGATATGTCTTGATTTTGTTGCGCTCGTCTCTGTTTCTAATTGTTCTTAGCAAAATGGTTGTGAATCAAGCGTTGTAATTCTTATATCTGAAATAAAAAGGGCTCTAACTACTAGTAATCCTGTTTTGTTTCCGTCAGAAACAGAAAGGTAGTCGTTTCTGAATACCTTGACTTTTTATTTTGCATATGGAAGAGAATTCCTACACCTCCTTTTTATGACTGAATTCATGATGAGGTTGTCCAATCTTCTTTCTCTCTTTCCGAGGACATGGTTGAGTGCACTTTATTGTGGTGTGTGGTTTCTATTGGTCTCTCATCTCTGTGTCTCTCTCTTCTCTGTCTCTCTTTCTTCTCTGTCTCTCTCTCTTCTCATATGTACTGTGCCTGATTGAGCTCTTACGCTTGTATTATATTCATCTCTGCAACTGCAGTTTGCGCTACTACTTTGCCTTCTCCCATTTCAGAGAAATCGTGTTATTATTCATAAGGCCTGTACCCCAAATGGCACCCTATGCCCTATGTAGTGCACTACTTTTGACCAGAGCCATAGGTCACTATATAGGGGATAGGGTGCCATTTTCTAGGAAACAGGTGTGGTTATAAAAATGAGATGTGGTGGAATGCCTCAAAAGGAAATCTCAGTACTCTGACCCTATCTGACCTGCAGAGGCTAAACTAAAATCTGAAGTATGGCTTTATAATGAGATTTCCTATTTATTCCCACAGAACATACATCATTATGAATTATACAGCACATGCTGAACATGGAATACATTTTTCCCCCCATTTATTATAGGAGCAAGACATGGAACAAAGAATGACTCAAACCCAAAACAGGTTAACCCCCTCACTGATGCGATCCAAATCTGGACCAAATCTCACCCAACAAATGTTGTTTATTGGTTTTACCCAAACAGTATATAAAGGTAAAATGTATATATCTGGTATAATCCTAATAGTATAATTAAATTCACTAGTGTACAGGACATATGTTGAGGCACCGTTATTTATTGATCAATGATGTGCCATTTCACCAACATTCACTGATGTGATCTAAGTTATATTATAAACTGGGTGGTTCGAGTCCTGAATTCTGATTGGCTGACAGCCATGGTATATCCGCATTGCGTCATGCCTAAGAACAGCCCTTAGCCGTGGTATGTTGGCCATATACCACACCCCCTTATTGCTTAACTATAAATCTTGAGAGGATTCTCACTATCATTTGTATAACCTATTAGTTGTAGCCCAACAGTACAGAAACGTCAAACTGAGTTATGTATATCTTGTTTACTGTTATCACTAAATGCACTAGAGAATACACAAAACATTCACAGCAAATCCTGTATGTTGAGGGACAATTATTTATTGATCAACGATGTGACATTTTACCAACATGATTGCTCTGTCCCATCTTTGATATTCTAAGTATATCTGAGCCAATGTATATCTCAGTTGGACTTTTACGTGAGAGATTCGACTGCAGACTCTGTGTTTCCCTGAATGAGAATAACGTTACCTAATAAGAAAATACATACTGTTTATGGATTGAGTCATAAATGTGGAATTGGAGTGCGCAGTAGGAAACCTCTGCAGTGCGTCCCAAATGGGACCCTATTCCCTACATAGTGCACTACTTTTGACCAGAGCCCTATGGCTCATTAGTTTATCATGACAAACTCAGTGACCTGGTGTCTGGTGCTTCTAAAAGGAAAGTATAACATGCCGAATAATAGAAATATCAACAGAGAGAAATGAACGATTAGCCTACATCAAGATTCATTGTAGTTCAGTGAATTGGTGTAAATGACTCTGGCCAAAGCAATATAAACGTTTGTATTAATCATTTGGGGCATTTTAATCAATATTTCGTTTACATTTGACTTATCTGCATAATGTGTGATTTTAGCTAGATTTACACACACTGTCTATGACTCAATGCAGAGTAGCTTAACTTATATTACTTATAAGATTCAAATAAGAACTTTAAGGGCAATCAATCAATTTTTTCTGCATATGAAAGAAGTGGAAGTGCATACTTAAATTCTAGTCCTTATGGTAATTGTGACATTTCTTGAAATTGCAACTATTGTCTATGATGATAGCCCAATGGGAAATTATACCATTTGTCCATCTCCAAATCTAAAGGTCGTTTTCTTAGGTCATTTTCCAAAATAGCTTTTCCAATGACACAATCAGAACTTAATAAAGGATCTTCTGTCTGCATATCCATTAGACCAGACAATTAGAATAGCTAGAGTGTTATGAGCTGTCCTAATAGCTGCTTCAATTTGTCTCCTCAGCTTTTTTGTCTTTTCCATTCTTCCCCCTTGATCTCAGAGCCAAGTAGTTTAGGAATGATGGGCCTATAGTACTAAATGTAAACTAAATAAAGTAAGTAAACTAAATGCATGCTCTTCAGCCGATCGCTGCCTGCACCTGCCCGCCTGTCCAGCATCACTTCTCTGGACGGTTCTAACTTAGAATTTGTGGACAACTACAAATACCTAGGTGTCTGGTTAGACTGTAAACTCTCCTTCCAGACTCACATCAATCATCTCCAATCCAAAGTGAAATCTAGAATTGGCTTCCTATTTCGCAACAAAGCATCCTTCACTCATGCTGCCAAACATACCCTCGTAAAACTGACCATCCTACCAATCCTCGACTTCGGCGATGTCATTTACAAAATAGCCTCCAATACCCTACTCAACAAGCTGGATGCAGTCTATCACAGTGCCATCCGTTTTGTCACCAAAGCCCCATATACTACCCACCACTGCGACCTGTACTCTCTCGTTGGCTGGCCTTCGCTTCATAATCGTCGCCAAACACATTCGCTCCAGGTCATCTACAAGACCCTGCTAGGTAAAGTCCCCCCTTATCTCCGCTCACTGGTCACCATAGCAGCACCCACCTGTAGCACGCGCTCCAGCAGGTATATCTCTCTGGTCACCCCTAAAGCCAACTCCTCCTTTGGTCGTCTCTCCTTCCAGTTCTCTGCTGCCAATGACTGGAACGAACTACAAAAATCTCTGAAACTGGAAACACTTGTCTCCCTCACTAGCTTTAAGCACCAGCTGTCAGAGCAGCTCACAGATCACTGCACCTGTACATAGCCCATTTATAATTTAGCCCAAACTACTACCTCTTCCCCTACTGTATTTATTTATTTTATTTATTTTGCTCCTTTGCACCATATTATTTATATTTTAACTTTGAACTTTCTTCAAACTACAAATCTACCATTCCAGTGTTTTTCTTGCTATACTTTATTTACTTTGCCACCATGGCATTTTTTGCCTTTACCTCCCTTATCTCACATAATTTGCTCACATTGTATATAGTCTTATTTTTTTCTACTGCATCATTGATTGTATGTTGTTTTACTCCATGTGTAACTCTGTGTTTTTTGTATGTTGTTGAACTGCTTTGCTTTATCTTGGCCAGGTCGCAATTGTAAATGAGAACTTGTTCTCAACTTGCCTACCTGGTTAAATAAAGGTGAAATAAATAAATAAAATAAAAATAGTGTGTGTATAAGCACGGTGCAATATAGTAGCACCATGTGTAGGTTATAATGCAGTTTCTGGAGGACGACTCAGCTAATCCACAACAGGAACTTCCATATATGGTCATTGTCTTCCATATTGAAATGCAGCTTTAGAGCAGGAATTCCATATATGGGCACATACTTTCATATTGGAATGTGGTTTTGAGCAGGAACTCCATACATGGGCACCGACACCCATATTGGAACGCTGCCTATTAGCAAAGAACTCCATATATGGACATAGAGCTGTGACCATGCCAATTTGTACACCTGCATCCAATCTTCATTAGCCACAAGCCCACCTCAGTCACCTGAATCCCCTTGCTTAATCAATCCCCCTCATAGTATTTAAACGTAATCCATCATCATTCCTTTGTACATCTAACTAACAAACACTCTGTGCTGCAAGGCCCTCGGGCAACAACTGTAAGATGTGGACTGTTTTGCCTTGGGAGGAATTTTCTGACACAGCTGTCCCAGAAACAATCTGGTCCCTGTCTGCTGGACAAGTGACCCTTGCTGTGGCCCTTGCCTCGGCCCCCACACGTGTTTGGGGCAGATCTCCAGCCATCCTCAGACTGCTCCCACCTAATGATTTGTCACAGAGTGCAAATTAAAGTAATGTTTAAAATGCTTTCTCCACAGCCCCCCCCCCCTCCATGGTGTGCCTACACGGTACACCCCCTGCCTCCTCATGGCGCCCCTGGCGACCCTCCCTGACCTATCTCCACGGCGACCCACCACACTGCTCCTTCCCTGCAGCCCCTCTTGCCTTCTGGCAGTTCACTGCTCCTCCAGATGAGCAATTTTGGCAGCCATGACCTGTACCCTTTGTCTGCCTGGATCTTTTTTGGGGGACAACCAACGAACATTTTAAACCTTTGTGAGAGTCTTAAAACTCATTCCACCAACATGGTAATCCATTGAAAGATGCACAAAACTGGGGGACATGAACCCACAGTTACGAAGACAACCCAGCACAAGATGATGCTAAAGAGTTAGCCCCAGAGGATAACCTGACAAAAGACTGCGGATATTCGCCGGCTCCTGGATCAACTACCAGAAGAACTACCATACCTCCCACTCCACATCTACCTTTCCTTGCGCTGGCCAGTCCAGCACAACCTTGGTCCAGGACCAGGGCCTTTCCTTGCACTGGCCAGTCCAGCACAACCTTGGTCCAGGACCAGGGCCTTTCCCTGCACTGGCCAGTCCAGCACAACCTTGGTCCATGTCCAAGGCCTTTCCCTGTGCTGGGTGGTCTGGCACAACCCCAGTCAACAACTGGGGGTTGACCCTACTATGAAGGGTGTTCAGCACAACCTTGGTCCAGGACTGGGGGTTGGGGCTTCCTTTCTCTAACTACTTGCCCCTTCCACTCTTTTCAGGTCCTCAGTTGCTAAACGCAGCATCTGACATTCGATGTGCTCCACTCTAGTGCATGTCTGCAAGCAAAACTTCAACCAGGTCCAGTGGATGACTCGGTTCCTTCACCAAAGTGCAACTTGGTCAGTCCATCTTGGTGCCCTACTGGAGCTCTGGCACCTTGCCTGGACCAAACCCTGCACCTCCTGAAATTCCTCCCTGCACTCCACACCTCCGGTGTCTCGTCTCACTACACTGAGACGGACAGAGCCTCCACCTCCACCAGGCAGCCATCACACAGCCTTCCTCAGACGCGCTTCGCCCATCTTCTCTCTAGCAGTTGGGACCATGCTCCCACGCAGTGTTTCCACGCAGTGACTGAACTCGAACCTGAAAAGTGGTGACTTGGACTAGTGGCGACTTGTTGTCAAAGTCTCTCTCTTGCATAATTTAACAGCAAATGTTCACTAGCTATTGCATTACCAAGCTAGCCTTGAATTGTATCTTAAATTATTAGACCACAGCTTTAGCGCTACCATGGGCTTGCAGTCTAGTGACTTGATCACGGCTTCCCCACAGCCATTGCATGGCTTTCTCCATGTCAAGATTGGACAGAGCCTAGGCCGTGAGTCCTGCATGCACCTTTTCTCTAGCAGCCCAAGCTCCCTTTCCACTTCACACCCACTTAGGATTAGGCCCTTTCTCTCACTTTCTCTCCTGCAGCCGGGATTCATCTCCACCCCACAGCCATTACCTGAAAAAAAACTAATTCTGATTGGCTGGGCCTGGCTCCCCAGTGGGTGGGCCTGGCTCCCCAGTGGGTGGGCCTATGCCCTCCCAGGCCCACCCATGGCTGCGCACCTGTGAAATCCATAGATTAGGGCCTAATGAATTTATTTTGATTGACTGATTTCCTTATATGAACTGTTACGTAGTAAAATCGTTAAAATTGTTGCATGTTGTGTTTATATTTTTCTTCAGCATATAAATAAAATATTGTATACGCTACAAATGTCACATTACAGTACTTTGACGTAGCATACAAACGTCAATGGAAAAGGTGAACCGTCTGTTCAACCGTTAAACTGCGCTTCGGATCGGATCGCATAGAGCAAAATAGGAATTCTTGAAATAGCTTAACTTTTACTACTGTGACGTGGGTCCGATTAAATGAGAGATGAAGAATGGTAGTCTGTCCCAACTTGTTGTAGGCCTATAGGCTACAATCAATCAGAAAAGGTAAGACATTTATTCTGCAATAAATAATTGGAAATATATGTCTATTTCTAATTATTTTAGAACGCAAAGATAAATAAATGTTTCGCTTTTCTCACTATGGCAAATGATTGCATATTGTTATTATATTTAGCTAGGCCTACATGTTTTTTGTTGTTGTTATGAATAAGAGTGACATCATATATTTATTCCCGATTTGTAAAAGTCTACTACTACTAGAATACTTTTGCTATCTTGCAATGCAAGACTTCAACCAATAGGAACTGTGCGTATGCATGGTCTAAAGTTTGCGGGAGGATAAGAACATTGTCACGTCAAGTTCAGTTTTTATAAATACAAACTTTGGGGTGAAAACTGTCGCATGCATGTATGCTCCAAAAAATGATGAGGCCCCTAGTGAGTAGATTCGGGATGGAACTAAAAAGTGACGAAAATAGCTCTACTAACATTTACAGAGCCTTCTAGAAGCCAGTGCAGTCAGGTGTGCTGATGGTGTAGTGATCGAGAGAGGAGAATGTCTTCAGACCACAGATTACATTTAGGGGATGCTTGAGAGGCTTGGGAATGATTGACATCTCTCTCATTCTCTCTCTCTCTCTCTCTCTCTCTCTCTCTCTCTCTCTCTTTCTCTCTCCCTATCTCTCTCTGTCATGCATATACACACACATTCACACATTTACACATTCAAAGTAATGTGTAAAATCCTCAACGTTCAAACGTTAATTACCATCATTACCAGAACCCACGTTCAAAACAACTGGGAACTCTGAAAAAAATGAGCTCCGACTGGGAAAAATAGTTTGAATGGTCATCTAACTTGGAATTCCAAGTCAGGAACTCTGGCCTCTTTCTAGAGCTCCGACTTTCCAACCTGAAGATCACTGACGTCATGATATGACCTCGTATTTTTCTGAGTTCCCAGTTGTCTTGAACGCACCAATACAATATGTCGGGACCTGACGACTTGGACTGGTTCCCATGACTTTGACTATAGTTTATTAGGTTACCCTCAGTAGCACCTGACAGCCAAAGACAAACAACCCGCCTGTGTCTGTCAGAACTCTTAACCACTGTTTTATTTCTGGGCTCGCTCTCAGATACTTTGTCCTACTAGCCCTGGAGGATAAATGGAGGATGAAACACGGAGAAGGGAGAGAATAGACAATTATTAATGGAATATTATTAATTTGCCTGATCTACCAGCGGTCGTTGAGGCTCTCACAGTCAGATGAATGGCCTGTCAGTAGTCTAACATGGGTGCTACAGCTGTGCCGGCCGGGGCTAAATAAGGAGCAATGTTGGGATCTAATCAATATCTCAGCTCAGCTCGACGGACGGACGTTGTGGCTACATTCCAATTGGATAACTTGCTCCCTCTCTTCCTTTCCTCTGACCTTGAATTTCCCTCCTTGTTGATCTCAGAGGGCCTGGATAGTGGCTGGGTAGAGTTTGCAACCCATTGCTTTCACCTCTCCGGTCTGATTTAGACGGAAAAAGGTGAGTTATTCGATGATAATCCAGAGTTTGTGTCTAAATGTTGACGGTTCCCCCAACTGATAGCCAAGCAAATGTGCTGCAACACCATAAAATGGGACTATGTGCCTAATGATATCTAACTAAGTTGATTTGGGCACCAGGCAGGCACACCAGAGTTGGGTTTGATGTTAGATGTGGACCCCTGAGGCAATGTGGACCCCACACACGTATAGAGACTGGTTGATAGAGGGAGGGAGGAAGACAGGAGGAGGGTTACGTGGTAAACGATAGACCGCTAATTCACAATGCTCCCTTGATGTTCTTGCCTGCAACCGATCTTAATTCAATCTAACCATCTGTTATGTGCATGTTTACCGCATGAACCACAACAACACACCAACGCCTGCTTGGCTTGATCTAATTGATTAGGTTATGTTCAGGCAAAGGAGAAACCTGTCTGTATATTTTATAAGCAATAGCCCGGCCCCCGAGAGAACATTGTCGTGTGTTTAGCTCTAATCATGAATGCTGAATAGCTGAGTTGATTGAATTAGACCTTTCGTGTTCTTGCCACTTCCTGTTTTCATTCTACAGACGAAACACACGCTTGTTGCACTGCGACTGTGAGACTTTGGTTGACCATGCAGCTATTTGTGCGTGCTCAGACTCTCCACACCTTTGAGGTGTCTCGGCTTGAGACTGTCGCCCACATCAAGGCTCATATTAAGACATTGGAGGGACTGTCCTGTGATGACCAGGTGGTTTTGCTGTGTGGGGTACCCCTGCAGGACGATGATGTGATTGGCCAGTCTGCACTGGAGTTCAGCACTCTTGAGGTTACCACCGACTGTTGGGAGGCAAAGTCAATGGCTCCTTGGCCAGAGTGGGGAAGGTCAGGGGACAGACCTCCAAGGTGGACAAGCAGGAGAAGAAGAAAAAGAAGACTGGCTTAAAGGAGGATCCAATATAACAGGTACTTTGTGAATGTTGGTACCAACATTTGGCAAGAAGAAGGGACCCAACGCCTCTTGTCTGCTGTGTTTATGACAGTGGAGCAATGGACTGTCTGCCATTTGTAATTATATTGGGCTGATGTTCACTGTGATGAAACACAATAAAACTTAGTGAGGAAAGAAAGTGGTAATCGGCACCAATTTGATGTTTCTATTACAGTGGGTGAATTGAGCAGTTGTATGATTGTCTGGGAAGAAATGGACTCCGGCATGAAGACAAGTAGGCCTAGTTGAAGTGCACATTTTATTTCCTGTATTAGACAGCGTTTACAAGTCAAGACCTTGGGACTATACAAACCCTCATTGGTTTGAAAGGTGTCAGCGATTTTTATCTAGTATTATTTTTAATTTAACAACACAAATTGGGGTATTTAGACTCCTGTATAGGTAGAGAACGTTGAACAGAACAAGGCTGTTTCAATAACTACATGTTGACTAAAATGCAGATAGAACCTTATAGTCCCAAACTCTTGAAGTCATCTGGCATTTCCAGGTCTGTCACATGATATGAGAATAGTCTTTGGCATGTTCTCATCCAGTATGCCCAGATCACTCAGGATTTGGTGTCTTGACAATACATGACTTTTCATTTTGATGTAATAATATCTTATGTTGTTCTTGTCCAGAACTGTTCGGTACTCTATCATGTATTTTATGTTTTATGTGGACGGATTCCTGTTTTATGTGGACTGATTCATGTTTTATGTGGACTGATTCCTGTTTTATGTGGACTGATTCATGTTTTATGTGGACTGATTCCTGTTATATGTGGACTGATTCCTGTTATATGTGGACTGATTCCTGTTATATGTGGACTGATTCCTGTTATATGTGGACTGATTCCTGTTATATGTGGACTGATTCCTGTTTTATGTGGACTGATTCCTGTTTTATGTGGACTGATTCCTGTTTTATGTGGACTGATTCCTGTTTTATGTGGACGGATTCCTGTTTTATGTGGACTGATTCCTGTTTTATGTGGACTGATTCCTGTTTTATGTGGACTGATTCCTGTTATATGTGGACTGATTCCTGTTTTATGTGGACTGATTCCTGTTATATGTGGACTGATTCCTGTTTTATGTGGACTGATTCCTGTTATATGTGGACTGATTCCTGTTTTATGTGGACTGATTCATGTTTTATGTGGACTGATTCCTGTTTTATGTGGACTGATTCCTGTTATATGTGGACTGATTCCTGTTATATGTGGACTGATTCCTGTTTTATGTGGACTGATTCCTGTTTTATGTGGACTGATTCCTGTTTTATGTGGACGGATTCCTGTTTTATGTGGACTGATTCCTGTTTTATGTGGACTGATTCCTCTTTATGTGGACTGATTCCTGTTTTATGTGGACTGATTCCTGTTTTATGTGGACTGATTCCTGTTTTATGTGGACTGATTCTTGTTTTATGTGGACTGATTCCTGTTTTATGTGGACTGATTCCTGTTTTATGTGGACTGATTCCTGTTTTATATGGACTGATTCATGTTTTACGTGGATGGATTCCTGTTTTATGTGGACTGATTCCTGTTATATGTGGACTGATTCCTGTTATATGTGGACTGATTCCTGTTTTATGTGGACTGATTCCTGTTATATGTGGACTGATTCCTGTTATATGTGGACTGTTTCCTGTTTTATGTGGACTGATTCCTGTTATATGTGGACTGATTCCTGTTTTATGTGGACTGATTCCTGTTTTATGTGGACTGATTCCTGTTTTATGTGGACTGATTCCTGTTTTATGTGGACTGATTCATGTTTTATGTGGTCTGATTCCTGTTTATGTGGACTGATTCCTGTTTTATGTGGACTGATTCATGTTTTATGTGGTCTGATTCCTGTTTATGTGGACTGATTCATGTTTTATGTGGACTGATTCATGTTTTATGTGGTCTGATTCCTGTTTATGTGGACTGATTCATGTTTTATGTGGTCTGATTCCTGTTTATGTGGACTGATTCCTGTTTTATGTGGACTGATTCCTATTAAGCTTCAGGGGTCTGATGAAAAGACATGATGAAAGGTCTGTCTTTGTGTGTGTGTGTGTGTGTGTGTGTGTGTGTGTGTGTGTGTGTGTGTGTGTGTGTGTGTGTGTGTGTGTGTGTCTGTCTGTGCACGTGCATATGTCTGCTTCCTAATGGCTAGGCCCTATACACTGTTAGAAAAAAAGGTTCCAAAAGGGTTCTTCGGCTGTCCCCATAGGAGAACACTTTTTAGTTCCAGGTTAAACCCTTTTTGGTTCCAAGAAGAACTACCTCTGTGGAAAGGGTTCTACATGGAACTCAAAACGGTTCTACCTGGAACCAAAAAGGGTTCTTCAAAGGCTTCTCCTATGGGGACAGCTGAATAACCCTTTTAGGTTCTAGATAGCACTTTTTTTCTAAGAGTGTAGACCTGCATTGAGTATTAGTACAAAACACCCCCACAAATTCACTGGTTAAATTGCGTGGGAGCGGAGCCGTTACTCATGTATTTGAACTAGCATCTAAGGCTGCATTAGCCAGTGCATGGGAGTAAACAGCTACAAACAAGTTGCTATGGCTGCTATTAGAAGATACTGATGAGGCCAATGGGAACATGTCTTCTTGGTCCATTAGCATCAATCCACTACCAAACCCCTTTCGTTACAACAACAACAGATTGTAGCTATAAAAGGGCCGATTAGTTCCATTGCTCAGCTTCATGGCAGGTACAACGGCAAAATGACTGATACATACTGCTGCTTTACCATATTAGTCTCTCCTTATGGTATATTAATCAAGGTGGCCCTGACCTGTCTATCCAAGCCCACAGTAAAAGGTTCTAAGTAGAGAGATGCTTAAAGCCTCAGAATATTGATTGGAACACTAAAGCAAATGACTCAATCAATTACTGAATCAATGACTGTATAAGAACAACAGTAAGCACCCTCTGCTGAACCAAGTAGGTAAACTGGACAGATGATTAGGATATCAACATGCAGTTTGCTTTTTTCCTGGTGTAACCATGGAGAAGAGTGTTTGGATGAGCATGTGATGAATGACATTCCTAGTCTCCGCCCACTCACTCCCCCACATATGTTCTCTCTCACCTATGAGCAGTGACCTTGGTGGAAATAAACACAGGAAACAGGAAGCAAACCTACTTCCTAGTCAACACCAGGCACCCTACAGGGGCAGTGGGTTTACACTTTACTGGTAGACTGTAATGTTATATTCCGGTGGCAATGCTACAGTTACATGCTAAATCCAATACACAAAAAGCACATACAGGATTATAAATGGTTCAGGGCAAAAATGTGTCAAAAACAACTGGAGTCTACCTCTTCCAATGCATTGTGAGGTCTGGTATCAGACTGACAAAGCATGCATCAGTGACCTGCACTCTCATCTGAAATGAATGGGATGTTACAACACTGCAGCGCCATAGTGAACATTAGTCCTGTCCTCCTGGTTCATCCTAGAACAGATAGACAGGGCCAGACCCAAATGCCCATCTGGCATTTCCAGGTATACAGACCTCTGCGCTCCATCCTCCATGTTGGACATCTGCTACAGATGGTTGGGAACACTCGTGTCGTTTCACAGTAGCCAAGTGCATTTCTCCCTGTCGGGGCTCCATCTGTTTCTGTCGGTAACGTGGAAGGGTGCCCCTATCTTTTTTTAAGTTGAATTCTGCTAGCTTCATAGGTGGTTTGGGGCCTTAGAATGGACAACGTACTGTATTTTAAGGTGCCGTTTTCATAGAATTCCCACAGGGCACGCATATGTAGACACACACACACACACACTAATGAGGCCTGTGTTCCACATAATAGACTTTCCGCCAAATACTGAAGACATGTTTATGTACTTTTGCTCAGGAGAGAGTAAAGAGATGATATATTGATTTAGAAGACCCTTTCTGAATACTAAGTGTTGTATGTCGACATTGATAAAGGGCTGCACCTTGGTGTAAAATGGCTTTAAGAATGTTTCAATTGAGATAAACTAAGTGTTAGCTGTGTAGAGACGTATCATAAATCTGCAGGTTTCTAGCATAACGATATCAACAGTAGATCAGGAGAGTTCAAGGTGTGTTCTCCAAAAAATATTATCTCCATTGCAGCCGACGTGGATGATTTAAGATATGCATTTCATCTCGTTGCCCGAGCTAAATCACAGAGAAAGGTGGGATCATTCCTCCTTACAGTGAATTCCAGCTTTGTCTGGCTCGCCTCTGAAAGATTGTGCAGTGTCTCTAATTCACTCCAGAACAGCCACTCCCAATCCCACATTCACACCCATATGAGCAATAACCTTCACTGAATGGAAAACACCAAGACGTTAACCTTATTCATTTAGGTAGCAGGCTAGCGGCGCAGAGCACGGAATACCACAATGCCACAATGAGGATGTTCATTTTATTTAAGTTCTGTTGCACTCAAATTATTGCCACTAGCCCAGGGTCCTAAAATAAAACTAAAAAATTGTGTCCATTGATTGTTGCTCCATTCACTGGCAAGCAATGAGGTTTTCCATCAGCATCCTTGCTTTCATGAATGTAGATGAACTTGGCAGACTACACATCGCAGGTAAAGTTCAGAGACCTACTTGAGTACACTCTTAGAAAAAAGGTTTCCAAAAGGGTTGTTCGGCTGTCCCCATAGGAGAACCCTTTTTGGTTCCAGGTAGAACTATTTTGGGTTCCATGTAGAAGCCTCTGTCTAAAGGGATCTACATGAAGCTCAAAAAGGTTCTACCTGGAACCAAAAAGGGTTCTTCAAAGGGTTATCCTATGGGGACAGCTGAATAACCTTTTTTTAGGTTCTAGATAGCACCTGTTTTTTCTAAGAGTGATATGAGAGAGAGAGAGAGAGAGAGAGAGAGAGAGAGAGAGAGAGAGAGAGAGAGATGGAGGCTTGTTGCACAGCTACTTACACGACTAGACCCTGAAGCAGTAGCCTGAAGCAGTACAGAGCCACTTATCACTGGGGATCTAATGATCTGTCTCTTATTGCTATCAGGTCCATATTTCAACCTGGTCATGATGTCTCTCCATTTCCTTAAGACACAGGATAGTGGATAGACCCCTAGGAGAGAGCAGAGGACAAAGTCCACAGGGAGAGCAGTATGCTATCATTATAATAGAAGCAAGCTATTCCACCTTTGTTGAACCTATTTCAGGTTTAGTACGTCATTCACAACCAGTCTGTCAACAGTCAACCATATAGGCCTGCACACGCATGACAGATGGTAAAAGTGACGTGTTATGATGCAGGCTTTACTCTATTGTCCATCACCTAAAGCAGGCCAGTAAATAATGACAGTGAATATTCTAGATTTTCTCTGATGTCATGGTAACCCAACATCCTCCATACCTGGTACAGAACCACAAGAGACCAGAGGCGCGTTCAACAAGGCTTTTGTTTGCGCGCGAACATGTTGCTAGAGTAATAATTTCATGAACATTCCAATATGTTCCAGTGAAACATCACACAGCTACTTTTTTAAGGATTACTGTGGCTTTTAGAGTCAATATTCAAACTGGAAATGACTTAGCTATTCCTACTAAATATAGTAGAAAGTCTACATGGCCACTTGATTCTTTTTAGCGGCAGTTTAGACCTGAAACAGACACTTCCGTTCGCTGCACACTACCTTCTCTGACGGTCGCTGCTAGCACAAAACAAATGGAATATGTTAGCTAATGTTAGCCAGCTTTCGCAAACTATTTCCCTTGTTGAACGCACCCCCCCCCCCTCTCTCTCTGTCCCTCTGTCTACCTGTCTCTGTCTCTCTCTCTGTCCCTCTGTCTTCCTGTCTCTGTCTCTGTCTCTCTCTCTCTCTCTCTGTCCCTCTGTCTTCCTGTCTCTGTCTCTCTCTGTCCCTCTGTCTTCCTGTCTCTGTCTCTCTCTCTCTCTGTCCCTCTGTCTTCCTGTCTCTCTCTCTCTCTCTCTCTCTCTGTCCCTCTGTCTCTCTCTCTCTCTCTGTCCCTCTGTCTTCCTGTCTCTCTCTCTCTCTGTCCCTCTGTCTTCCTGTCTCTGTCTCTCTCTCTCTGTCCCTCTGTCTTCCTGTCTCTGTCTCTCTCTCTCTCTGTCCCTCTGTCTTCCTGTCTCTCTCTCTCTCTCTCTCTCTCTCTCTCTCTCTCTGTCCCTCTGTCTCTCTCTCTCTCTGTCCCTCTGTCTTCCTGTCTCTCTCTCTCTCTCTCTCTCTCTCTCTCTCTCTCTCTCTCTCTCTCTCCTCTCTGTCTCTCTCTCTCTCTCTCTGTCCCTCTGTCTTCCTGTCTCTGTCTCTGTCTCTGTCTCTCTCTCTCTGTCCCTCTGTCTTCCTGTCTCTGTCTCTCTCTCTCTCTGTCCCTCTGTCTTCCTGTCTCTGTCTCTCTCTCTCTGTCCCTCTGTCTTCCTGTCTCTGTCTCTCTCTCTCTGTCCCTCTGTCTTCCTGTCTCTGTCTCTCTCTCTCTCTCTGTCCCTCTAACTTCCTGTCTCTCTCTCTCTCTCTCTCTCTCTGTCCCTCTGTCTCTCTCTCTCTCTGTCCCTCTGTTTTCCTGTCTCTCTCTCTCTCTGTCCCTCTGTCTTCCTGTCTCTGTCTCTCTCTCTCTGTCCCTCTGTCTTCCTGTCTCTGTCTCTCTCTCTCTCTCTCTCTCTCTCTCTCTGTCCCTCTGTCTCTCTCTCTCTCTGTCCCTCTGTCTTCCTGTCTCTCTCTCTCTCTGTCCCTCTGTCTTCCTGTCTCTGTCTCTCTCTCTCTGTCCCTCTGTCTTCCTGTCTCTCTCTCTCTCTCTCTCTCTCTCTCTCTGTCCCTCTGTCTCTCTCTCTCTCTGTCCCTCTGTCTTCCTGTCTCTCTCTCTCTCTCTCTCTCTCTCTCTCTCTCTCTCTGTCCCTCTGTCTTCCTGTCTCTGTCTCTCTCTGTCCCTCTGTCTTCCTGTCTCTGTCTCTCTCTCTCTCTGTCCCTCTGTCTTCCTGTCTCTCTCTCTCTCTCTCTCTCTGTCCCTCTGTCTCTCTCTCTCTCTGTCCCTCTGTCTTCCTGTCTCTCTCTCTCTCTGTCCCTCTGTCTTCCTATCTCTGTCTCTCTCTCAGTTCAATTCGAAGGGGCTTTATTGGCATGGGAAACATCTGTTTACATTGCCAAAGCAAGTGAATTAAATAACAAACAAAAGTGAGAAGAAACAAATTTAACAACAAAACATTTGAAAGTAAAGATTGCACTCAAAAGGTTTCAAAAAGATAAAGACATTCCAAGTGTTATGTTATCAGTTACGAACAGTGTTTTAGCAATGTGCAGATAGTTTAAGTATGAATAGTGGGGGAAGATAAACAGATAAATATTGGTGGTATTTAAAATGTTGTTTGTGCTCCACTTCCTGTCCTTTTCTCATGGCAACGGGCCACACATCGCACTGCTGTGATTGCACATTGCAATATTTCACCTAACAGATATCAGAGTTTATCAATGTTTGATTTGTTTTCAAATTCTTTGTGGGCCTGTGTGATCTGTGGGAAATATGTGTCTCTAATTTGGTCATACATTTGTCAGAAGGTTAGGAAGAGCAACTCAGTTTCCACCTCATTTTGTGGGCAGTGTGCACATATCCTGTCTTCTCTCGAGAGCCAGCTCTGCATATGCTGTCCTCTATCAATATAAAGGCTATGCTCACTGAGTCTGTACATAGTCAAGGATTTTGGGTCAGTCACAGTGGTCAGGTATTCTGCCACTGTGTACTCTCTGTTTAGGACCAGGTAGCATTCCAATTTGCTCAGTTTTTTGGTTGACTCTTTTCAGTGTGTCAAATAGTTATTTTTTTGTTGCCTTGTCATAATTTGGTTGGGTCTAATGGTGCTGCTGTCCTGGGCCTCTGTGGGGTCTGTTTGTGTTGTGAACAGAGCCTGTTCTGTTTCTGTATATAGCCCATCCAGTTAGGAACATGATGAACCATCATGATGAGCTGATGAACTGGCTATGTTAATGTGACCAGATATCAGCCAGGATTTCCCTCATCGTTACAGTTGTTAGTTAACTAGCTAGCACATTTTTTGCCGTTTTAGCATAGACATGACAGGAGTCAAAACACCTCAAAACAAGACATGGTATCAAGAACAAGATGAAACTAGCTGAAAAGAGCCACCTACGATTCCCCACATGGCAGCTTCTTGTCATTGTTGCTACAGCTATCTGACCACATGGCCTTCTGCCTCATTGCTGCGTGCACATCATTTCCGTGACGTTGTCAGCCAACCCGTCTATACTGTGACTCCTGGCTGATTTTGAAAATGTGGATTTATTTGCAGGTATAGACCTCTAGACTTCATAGAAGTGGAATAAGCCCTGAGCGGAAACCGGTTGGTCCCATGAGTACATGCATATGGGATCATGAGTGGCGCAGCAGTCTAAGGTACTGCATCGCAGTGCTAGAGGCGTCACTACAGACTCGGGTTCGATATCACAACCGGCTGTGATCGGGAGTCCCATAGGGTGACGCACAATTGGCCCAGCGTCGTCCGGGTTAGGGGAGGGTTTGGCCGGTGTAGGCCGTCATTGTAAATGCGAATTTGTTCTTAACTGACTTGCCTAGTTAAATAAAAATCAGGAAATAAGTAATAGGTAACCACACCCTGCTGAATGCTCCCATTGTTTGTGCAAAGTCTTGACCCAAAGGTCATCATCAGGCTTCATCAGGGATACATGTTTTCAGCACAAGGAAAGTTCTACAGTACTTTCATTGCTACACCAGAGCAGGTGCAAAAGTGGCCTGGAAAGGCAATGATGCTTTTGTGCAAAAAAAAAGTCATGCTTGTCATATCTATTTGGTCTGACAGCTGTGACCAACCTGATTTTCTGCTTGTCCTACCCGTTGTGGACTTATGTTCAGATAAGCTTAATTTGTGCACGTCCTTTTTGTCCTCACCAGATATTCAAATTCCCCTGTTTTGGGCATTTCAAAATAGTTCACAAAGACAAGAAATACATTTTCTTTTCATAATCTGTCACCTCTAGATCTGCGTTACTTTGGGAGGTGAATGGTTCTCTCTGGGCAGCGTCTGTGATTGAAGTCACCTCTGAGGCTAACCTCTGACCTCTGCTATGAGTCACACACAGTCCATTCTTTATGAACTATTGTGGTCACAGTTCATACACCACCATAGGCTCAAGGTTACTCATTTAATTCAATGACTCCTCCTATACTCCTCCTCTCCTGTCACCTGGAGAACAGGAGTGGAGTGGAGGGAAAGTGGAATGCTTTCATAGCGCTCTCCCCTGTAGTTATTCACAGCCAGTGGTTCTTCATCTCATCCACAAGCCGGCTCTCTCTTTCTCTGGTCGGACTTGAACCAAGTCCGACCAGGGTACAAAGGTTAAGCGTTTCTTAGCACAGGTGTGTTACAGTATGTTTACCTCATTTGAGGTGACAGTCTGGGACTTTTCACAAGGTTACAGTAAACCCTAGCGGTTAAGAGCGTTGGGCCAGTGACCGAAAGGTCGCTGGTTAAAATCCCGAGCTGACTAGGTGAAAAATCTGTGCATATAGACTTGAGCAAGGTACCTTAACCCCAATTGCTCCTGTCAGTTGCTCTGGATAACAGCGTCTGCTAAATGACTTAAATGTAAGACACAGTATATGGTCAGACTGAGTGTTTATTTAGTTTAGCATTGACTGAGGCCTGTACACCCTGTCCAGGTTTGTTAGGGTGTATCTCCCTGACAACGTGTCACAAATGCTTGTCTCATATTGCAGACACAATCCCAGACAACTGACAGCAACAAGCGATCCTGACCTTTAACTGGTCTGTGTTCACACCGGCACTACGCTCCTACACTGATAACTTGACCTTCTCTCTCTCTCTCTCTCACGCTCTGTCTTTCTCTATCTCTTTATCTCTTCATCTCTGTCTCTCGTCCTCTCTCTTGTCTTTCTATTTCTCTTTCTCTCTAGTCTTTCTTTCTCTCTCTCTCTGTTCCTGTCTCTCTTTCTCTTTCTCTCTCTCTCTGTCCCTGTCTCTCTTTCTCTTTCTCTCTCTCACTGTCCCTGTCTCTTTCTCTCTCTGTCTCTCTCTTTCTCTCTAGTCTATGTATCTTTCTCTCTCTGTCCCTGTCTGTCTCTCTCTCTCGCTCTCTCTCTCTCTCTGTCCCTGTCTCTCTCTTTCTGTCTCTCTCATCTTCATCAGTCAGAGTTATTCCATAACGCCTCACCTTCACGGATCACTGTGACGGGTTCAATCCTCGCCAAGATTAAAATGTGTTCTCTCTCCCACTTGAGTAAAAGTGGACCTTGTTTTGATTGGATGACTTCCTGCCCAGAGAGGTGAGGAGCAGTGTTCATTGGTCTTAAGTGGTGACAGGACCCAGTCCAGAGAGACTGAAACAGCCTAATCCCTCTCTCTTTCCAGATCTTTTTATTTCTGTCTATTTAACATATTTCTTCTAAAAACTTCTGATAATAACAAGATTCATGAACAGGTGTTCTCTCAAACACTTATTTGAAAAGCCTGCCAAAGTTTGACAGATGGGATGAATCTAAAATGTACATTTCAGTTTTCTATAACCGCCAATCAACTCTTGTCGTATTCAATCCACTAATACGTCGATAAGACAGCGTTCATTACCATTCCATTCCCCCAGCATGACTCACTTCAACGCACATTAACGCACATCAACAGATAGGATTAATCAACATCTAAAATGTCAAATGGGATTTGTGTCGGCTCTGATCTGAAAGAGGACAACTGACTTTTTAGTTCCCCTCCTGCTGTGAGACTGGATTGTCAGTTATTCAGCACTGTGGTGAGACTGTTGTCAGTTATTCAGCACTGTGGTGAGACTGGGTTGTCAGTTATTCAGCACTGTGGTGAGACTGGGTTGTCAGTTATTCAGCACTGCTGTGAGACTGGGTTGTCAGTTATTCACCACTGTGGTGAGACTGGGTTGTCAGTTATTCAGCACTGTGGTGAGACTGGGTTGTCAGTTATTCAGCACTGCTGTGAGACTGGGTTGTCAGTTATTCGGCGCTGTAGTGAGACTGGGTTGTCAGTTATTCAGCACTGCTGTGAGACTGGGTTGTCAGTTATGCGGCGCTGTAGTGAGACTGGGTTGTCAGTTATTCGGCGCTGTAGTGAGACTGGGTTGTCAGTTATTCGGCGCTGTAGTGAGACTGGGTTGTCAGTTATTCAGCACTGTGGTGAGACTGGGTTGTCAGTTATTCAGCACTGTGGTGAGACTGGGTTGTCAGTTATTCACCACTGTGGTGACATCCGTATTGATCAACCCTTTATTTATCATCCAATACACAGTCTGTAACGACTCAGCCTCTGGCTTTCCAAGAGAGGAAATAACAAGATACCACTATGGTATATTAAGGACTGGCACCTCTAGAACACACACATACATACACACACACACATACAAAATCGTATTATTTTAACCAACCTCAAATCCAGTATGATACACCCAATGGTAAATCCAAACATGGTGGTGACCAGCATGACTTTAAGATGATTCATGACAGACAACTTCCATCTGTAACACTATAGCCTAAAGGTAATAATGGGTAATGTGGGGTGCTTTTTCTTTATCAATATTCAGGTTACGTGCCTGTATCCATCGTCTAAACAGCCATTTAGATTCTCTGCAGCACAGATAAGAGGACACGTAGCGTTGGCCTCAGAGCCTCAGAGCCTGGGCCCAGTCTGGACTGCAGCAGGCCCACAGCAACCCATTAAAGCCAGTGGAGGGGAAAGCCATTCATCAGACAAATATAGAGGGGAGGTGAAGCAGAGGCAGCTTGGATTTGTTCAATGGGGATAAAGGCGTGGTTAGGAGTTAAGGGAGGGAGATTGTGGGTGGGGGGAGGGGGGGCATGGGGAGAATATTGATGTGGTTGGTGACAGTCCTGGCTTTCTTTTGAGAGTGTCAGGGTCAAACATCATGGACCATGAACCATGCACACACTATAGACCTACACAATGTTGCAGCATGTTGTACTGGAAAACCCTTTTTGAACTGATGTAAGTTCCGTTAACACTGTCATTTAGTCTAAAGGACCTGAACTGTATGAGCAAATCATTTTTTGTTAATAGTAGCATAACATTTATAGTCCAAGTCATAGCCCATAAATATCATGTCCTCACTGCTGAATGGGCTAAAAAAAGTTCCAATGTCCCCAACAACAACAATATCAGCAACAGCAGAACTACCTTGATGCTATTTATCAAACAGGACCGTGTTTCCACAATAATGACAGAGTCCCGCTGTCTCTGCTATTCTATGCATTGTTTAGTAAATACAAATAGCCCCCCTGGATAGTCCATATCTGGAAGAAATGTATTTGATTTAATGTGTCCCATTCAAAGCAATTTGCAACTGGGAGAGAGGGACATCACAAACATGAATCACTGAGCCATTTGGAGAGGCTATTCATTTAACCCATCATACTTGTTTAACTGCCATCCTCTTCACTGATTAGGCTACTGTCGTGGACGGACATGACACTCCCTGGTTCTGTCGTAAATGGCACACTGTTGGCACCCTATTCCCTATATAGTGCACTACATATGGAACCCTATGTGGCCTGGTCAAAAGTAGTGCACTATATAGGGAACAGGGCGCCATTTGGGACACATTCCCTCAATCAGAAGAGGAAGGCAGCACACTGGGAGAGATTCTAAAAGGAGAAGATACTGGGATTTTGTGGATGTTCATCCAGTCTACCTCCCTCTAGTGGGCTGTCTCCTTAAGATGGAAGGTAGCCTAGCAGTTAAGAGTGCTGGGCCAATAACTGAAAAGTCGCTGATTCGAATCCCCGAGCCGACTAGGGGGGAAATCTATCGATGTGCCCTTGAGCAAGGCACTTAAACCTAATTGCTCCTGTAATTCGCTCTGGATAAGATCGTCTGCTAAATGACAACAACAACAAAGCAACACACAGAATATTAGAATAGACTTCTTTTAAATGTTAACTGGTTCCATATATGAGGAGAGGGTGACATTGGCCATAGTTCTGATCACTGATTGAGATGGTCTCACCTTTTCTAGGCCTACTAGTTGCACATAGCTTATGACTTCCGTTCAAAGATTCCACAGCCATATAGACTACCAATAGAAATATCCATTATTGAAAAAGAAAAGATTCCAATGCGGCTTTTTCTCGTTGAGCTTGACCCTGCTCTGTTGTGAAGATTGATATGGAATTCAAGTTCAACCATCTTGCTTGCCTCTGTGTTGGGAAACGATACAATGTCGCCACTTAGTGGTCAATTCTTCAACTGTCACCAGGCTAAACCAAGAGAGTTAAATACAGGTTATCTTTCTAGAATTTATAAGTGGTGCTTCAAATAAAATATTAATGGCCACTTTCGATTTCCCCCACAGATATGAACACATTTTTTTCTTAGACTCAGTGCTGAGAAAAGGCATCAGAAAATGAAGGACCTAGACTATTGTTATGTAACCTTTATTTAACTAGGCAAGTCAGTTAAGAACAAACGCTTATTTACAATGATGGCCTACACAGGCCAAACCCGGACAACACTAGGCCAATTGTGCGCAGCTCTATGGGACTCCCAATCACGGCCGGTAGTGATACAGCCTGGAATTGAACCAGGGTGTTTGTAGTGACGCCTCAAGCACTGAGATCCAATACTGCCTTAGACCGCTGCGTCACTCGGGAGCCCCTACTCCATTGTTTAGGGATATGTTTTTCCTCGTAAAATAACTTTGTATACAATGTAGGTTAGGATATATCTTCAAATAATATTGTTTTAAAGTAATGTTGCCGTCATGGAAAGTCATTCCATGAGCAATAGAGACATTACATATAAATATTCTGCTATTTGCATGTGAAAATGTCATGGGATGTATTTGCTCTATTTAAATTGTTCCGCTCGTTGGGCACAATTTGATTGTGCACATGTGACAGAGTGTGGCTTTAATTGGCATCAATTTATAACATGTGTATGCTACCTTCTTTTTGTTTATGTACAAAAAGACATTTCCGACAGAGGGCATTGTAGAGTTGTATCTATGATGTAACAGCACCATCTCCCGTCTCTGTTGTTGTACGCCCCGAAAACACAGCATCAGCACCAGCGCGTCAACACCACCAGCCTGCCTGCTTTCTGTGCTTACTTAGGTTACCTGCCTCCGTTCCACCATGAGGTTTCCATGACAAAGAAAGCGGCGAGACTAGGCCTCCATTCCTCCTTCTCTGTCTCATTTCGCGCAGTTATGTCTTTGGTTCGCGGCTCCCTCTCGCCATGCCTGCGGACCGCCTGTACCTGCTTTTCTCGCTGGTTGTGATCTCCTGCGGGGATGGTGTCGTGAGGGCGGCGCCGGAGGGTGGTGTCCTCGGCGGCCAACCCACGCTGCTGGCCGCGGAGGACAATGCCATCGCCACTGTCCCAGACGGATCCATCACCGGCCAGACGGCCCTTTATCAGGTTCAGACTCGGTCTGCCCTAACACCAGGTACAGGACGTTTGCGGTATATTTGGGTTGGGCTGCGGGTTTGAGGGCCTGTCCAGCATGTTAAAATGGTGGGGAGAAAATGTTCAGTGTGGAGAGAATAAAACAGTGGGCATGATAACGGAACTGATAATAATTTCTCATTGATAATATCATATAGGACGATATAGGATGATGATATTAACCTATATGATATATTGTGTATTTATCTCACTCAACATAGGCTACAACAATAATACATACAAATGCCTCGCAGAAATACAATGACGTTTTAAAATAATGTACACAATGATTGAACCGTTATCAGTAAACCTGTGCACACTGGTTTTACCAACGTTGTCTTCACGTATTGTAGAGCATCCTACACATTCAATATAAATCTTACTAAGATTTATGACTTTCACTGCAATCTAATAGTCTGTCCCCTCGACAGATTCCCCTGGCAGCTAATCGGATTTAGTGTTATGATTTCATTTGAAGGTTTTCGAGATTAGGGGATTATCACTATGGCCAGTGTGAAACTGTGCTTGTAATGATCAAGGTTTTAATCCTTTAGTACAGCACGCTCACACCATATCTGTTCCACCATTGCCTTGCTTCAGAAGTCCTTTATTTAATTGACTAAGCCTCATCAAATTAGTTCGAGTTATTATCATGATGATTAGATTAGTAAAACAGATTGTAGTCTATAAATAGGATACATTCGCTCATTGTTGCTGTTGTGAAGCAGTTTTGTCGGGGCAGCCTTGTATGCTAAATAGGGCCTGGCCTATAGCGTGTGTGTGTGTGTGTGTGTGTGTGTGGAGGGAACGTAGTCTGACACTGCACAAGGCCTCTCACAGATGCTACAGCACTTTGATCTATTTTTCATTACCTCTCACAGATTCAGCTCTCATCACATTTTCATGTGCAGTTAAAGGTTCCTGAGATAATTCATAGAGCTGCCACTGAATCTGAGGAGAGACTGTTTAAATGGGATCCCTGCATTCACAAAGCCACACACCGGCATACACCTTCAGATAAACCTTCGAAAACACCTTTAAATGCTCCTCCTTGATCTTTTAGTGTAGTCTTGTCTCTTTGTATGTGGCTTTGTAAATGAGTTGTTCCACCACACAGGTTGTGTTCTGCACTGGTACATTCTATGAACATACATTAGTGTTCTGCAATTCTAGTGTAGAAAATCAGCCATACAAACAAAGGTTTAATATTACTTTGTCATTGCAATACACAAACAGCCTCACTTCCTGCGTCTCACTTCCTGTCTCCTGTGTCTCCCCAGAGCCGCCCTTTGCCCTGAGGGTCCTGGTGAAGGATCAGGTGACCCGGCGGCGCCTGAGAGGGGCCCAGGTGGAGGTGTTTGTCAACCACACCCTGAGTAGCCAGGCCCTGACTGGGGAGAGGGGAGAGGTGCTGCTCAGGGTCCCCTACAGCCTGGGCCTCAGCCTCACCATTGTAGCTAGCATGGAGGGATACGTCCTCACCCCGCTGCCCTGGAGGACCACCAAGAGACCCAGTGAGTAGCACTGTGACAGTCTGGCCCCACCTGGAGGAGTCCCTGAGAAGCACCCAACCAGCTGGGTGTCGGGTGTGGCTAAATTCTAGAGTTTAAACTGGGATAGTTCACCCAAGCTACTAAATGATATAGCTGTTTGTTTCCTTTCCTTTAAAGCATTGATTTGACACAATGAGCAAAATAAGGTGTTCACCTACTGTGTCACATAGCACATTAGCATCAGTGTTTTGTTTTGTTTTTGCGTTGGAGCAAAGCACAATTTAATGCTGTACACTACTTTAATTGTATTGATTTCTTACTCTCAGAAGCAGGATGCACTCACTATCTATAGCACGTGAAGCCGGCGAGTCTGAGGCAAGCGTTTTGGGCTGAAATGTAACACCATAATGCCATGTCATATCTAGTGTCAGCTAATTGCAGCTGTATTGAATAAGATGTTAAGGGGACTCTGACCACCATTTTGACATGCTGTATTTAGTAAGAGGAGACTGCTGCTCTTAGGGCTGCTCTCTCTCTCTCTCTCTCTCTCTCTCTCTCTCTCTCTCTCTCTCTCTCTCTCTCGCTCTCTGTCTCTCTGTCTCTCTCTCTCTCTCTCTCTCTCTCTCTCTCTCTCTCTCTCTCTCTCTCTCTCTCTCTCTCTCTTGAATAAGGCAGAGCAAAGGAGAGAAAGAAAGAGAGAGACCAGAGAAAGATAAAGAGAGAGGGGGCAAGGAAAGAACTGAGAGAGAGGTGACTGGTGGTACAAGCTATGCTCTGCATCATCTAAAGCCACCTCCCTTCTCTCTCTAATCTTACACGCAGGACCATAAAAAATCCCTTTTCAATGACGCCATCTACTGGTGGCTTTATAGAAGTACAGGATCATGACAACAAAGGGACCCTTTTGAAGGGTGCATCTCAATAGTGTAGTGATTTCCTGATGGGAATGTCACCTGACCTGATCTCATGTGTGTTACAGTATTCTCCTCAGTGACCTTATCGCTGCTCCCTCAAAACCAAGGCAACATCTGGCTGTTTGACGACTCCGTGCTCATCACTGGGAAGTTACCTGGTATGTGCACGCATCTGGAAACTGTCACTTGAACGTAACCCTAAATGTGATGCAACATCTTACTCTTTAAACAGTTTTAGTCTACTGTGGCAGAAGTGCTTTGGTAGAGGGAATGAACTCCATCTTGTCCTTTTGTTCTTATTTTCACAGATATCTCCTACCAGCCCAGCGTTCAGTTCCCCAAGAGTCACCTGATGCTCTCAGATGGCAGTAACACCTCCACAGTGATGGCCTACCTGACCGTGCCACAGCGCCACCTAGGCAAGGACTGTGTCAACTGCACCCCAGGCATCATTCACAACAAGTCAGGTGGGCTCAGCAAATCAAATACATGGTGTACAGTGCACCAACTAATGGAAATGAGAGGTGGTATTGATACATGAAAGTAATCATTGAACACTTCCAAGATTGAGGAATACTTCAAGATTCTGAGCTGAATTAGCCCTCGGAAAACGATTCATTTGCTGAAAACTATTCCTCTTTAACGTTGTAGTGTTTGTAGAGCCTGTGTATTTTTAAACGTTGGACATGTTGTAATTCTCTCCCGTGTGTTTGTACGTCACAGGAGGTTGGTGGCAATTTAATTGGGGAGGACGGGCTCGTGGTAATGGCTGGAGCGGAATTAGTGGAATGGTATCAAATTCATCAAACACTTGGTTTCCATGGTTTCCATGTGTTTGATGTCATTCCATTTGCTCCCTTCCAGCCATTATTATGAGCCGTCCTCCCCTCAGCAGCCCCCACTGTTGTATGTGTGTTCAGTGTTCAGGAGTGTTGAGTTGCGGGCGATGGCAGCGGTCAGCACTCTGCTGTACTCTGGTGGTCAGGAGGTCCAGGTGAAAGGCCCCATCCAGATCTCCCTGCCCCTGGCACACACCACCAACCTGAGGCCCTCGGACACCCTCCCTGCCTGGGACTTCAACACCAAGACAGGTGGGGAATATAGCTATTAGAGAAGTTTGTGGTCATACGCACATCCTTAAAAACATACAGTAGGTGCTGGTTTAATAAAGAATACTTGTAAAAAACAGGAAGGCCAGCACACTGTTTATGCTCCCATTTCACCTCTTTATTGACAATGTTTCGATCCAAACTGGATCTTCGTCTGGTCAAAACGAAGATGAAGATCCGGTTTGGATCGAAACGTTGTCAATAAATAGGTGAGAATTGGGAGCATAAACAGTGTGCTGGCCTTCCTGTTCTTTACGAATAAAGCTATTAGCGCAACAGGACTAGGACTGGAACTCAACCTACCTTAGCAACTTGTTCAAAGGCTTTGTTTACAAAATACTTCCTGTGTTCACTTACTTTGTGGAACTGGAAGTATCTGCCTGTGTCTTCTAAGTTTTACTTCATACATTTTCCTCACAATGTTTCGTCCTCCAGGTGCTTGGGAGAACCAGGGTCTGGGGATAGTGAAGATGGTTGGAGATCATCTGGTCTGGACCTACATTGCTTCTCACCTGGGTTACTGGATCGCTGCACCCCTACCCTCCTCCAACGGTATAACGATTGTAACGGTCCAAAATGAAGTTTTCATGAATTAATGTTACAAATGAACTAAATGATGGAGTCTCACTCTCAGTATTGTCTTCAAACATGTCTTACTCTCCTGGAGAACATATTGACCACGGTCAACATAATATAATCAACTCATCTCTGTCTGTACCTGTCTAGGTTATATGGGCCATGCCAGTTCAATGGAATTCCTCTCCTACCACACCTACCTGCTCATAGGAATACTGGGTGGGACTCTGGTTATAGTCTTGGGGTTTCTGGCTGTGCTGCTGTGTCAATGTGGGTAAGAGACCAACCTAATTAACTAACGTTACTGATCGTGTGTCAACTGCAGCTGGAAATATCACAGGTGTGGGGCGAAGGGGGTTGTACAAAATATTTACAGTAAGTTATACAATTTAAAACATTTGAATGGCCAGGATTGTTCTACTAATTGTTGACACAAATGCTGATTTATATGAAGTTAAACGTGTATTGACTACCTTCTCTGCTTCTCAATCAACCTGCTGTGTTGACTGTTATCTGCAGAGGTTCAGGTTCCTCTCGTGGGCCGAGGAGGAGAGCACGGTTCTCTAAGCTGTCCGTTCTGAAGAAGGACCAGACCACCTCCACCCACATGGAGGAGGGCCATGCCATGATGTCCTTCCACCCCGGAGACAGAGCCCACGGCCTGGCCTCGCGCAGCGTCCAGTGTGACCCCTCCACCCCCAGGCACAACAAAGCCAACTACAACATCTATGTGGAAGACCCTGGGCGTGGGTCCGCCACCCTCCTGTATGAAAATGTGGGGAGTGGGGCCAAGGGACCCCAGGCATCACACCACTACGTCAACAGTGAGGAGGTGGCCAGGCTGAGGGAGAGGTCCAGAGAGGAGCAGAATAGAGCCCACCTGGGTGGAGGTGCTCAGCTGCTCCACCTTTACAACCAGCCTGTGGCCATCCTCCAGGCCCCGGAGCGCTTCAGCAGCCAGGGTGGGGAACAGCAAGGATCAGGCTGCAAGTCGGCCACCTTCCCCCGCAACGGAGGAGCCTATGACACCCACTCCCACTCTGAGCAGGGCGGTCAGGACAGCTACACCCAGACCCTCCCTAAGAACCCCCACCATGCCCAGGGAGCCAACCCCCAGCAGGGCAGCCAGGACCAGCCCCAGGCCCTGGAGACCACTCCCCAAGGCCCAGCCTCTAATCCTGGGGCGTGGGGCCGTTACAGCAGCCTCCCGGAGTCCTCCGTTTCCGTCCCCGGTACTCTGAACGAGGCGGCTGGAATGAGGGCATTCAGCAGTGGGATGGGGGGCCCCAGTGAACTTCAGGGGATATCAGAGCGTACACTCCTGGAGCTGACCCGAGGCAAGGCCTCGTCGCCTCACCCCAGGGCCTGGTTCGTCTCCCTGGATGGGAAACCAGCCGCCTCGGTCCGCCACTCCATCATAGAGCTCCAGGGACGCCACCCACGGCCCCCCAGCAGCAACGACACCAGCCTGGACTCTGGCGTGGACATGAATGAGCCCCAGCAGAGTGTGAGGGAGGCGGAGCGAGAGAGGCCTTCCATCCGGGGCTCGTTCCCCCACCACAGCAGAGGGCGCTACAGCGAGGAGCAGGACCTGAGCAGCAGTGAGAGCGGCACCACCGCCACCTGCACCCCTGAAGACCCCTACCTGAGGAACATTCTGGACGGGAGCAGCGGGGCCATTCCCAATATCCCGGAGGAGCGGGACGGAATGGACACGTCCAGTGCACAGGAGGACAGTGAGTCGAGGGGGACACCGCCCCCACGCAGGCTGAGGAAGGTGAGGGAGAAGGGGAGGGCCGAGAAGAGAAGCGCCAGGCACCATGTCAGAGAAGAGAGGCCTCTGGTCAAACGGAGCTAAGGCACTGCTCACCAGAGATGGACTGGGAAAGAACTTAGTACATTACCAGTCAATTCTGGAAGTGTATTGACATTATTGGCATTCAGTAGTTAATGGGCTTTTTTCATGTCCAGTTGCATGGTCAGTGCTTCTTCCTTAATTGGCTGCGATGGTTACAGGAACGTTGAATCTGTCAAGAAGGGATTGAGTTTATTGTTTTCCTATAGGGGTTGTACATTGACGGACGGCTGAGACAATGTACGGCGATGTTAAAGCGTTTTCTGTGGTTTGATGGATGTGTATGCTCCAGTCCTTCTAAAAGGAATAGTTAGATAGATGCTAGTGCGACACAGCAGTAGTATGGCTTCAGATCGTCTCATTCCTGGCATCTGCATCAAAGAAGATGCGTTCTTTACGCTGCCTGCGATGAGGAATTAGAGATACTGTATAGAGAGATAATGAAGGGTAATTAGAGAGGATAGAGGGCTGTATTGGGCTGAGCCGATGAGATCTGGCAGCAGAGACGGACAGTGATACAGTCCTCCTGTACCGAACACTGACACTTACCCACCGTGATTGCCTGCCTTTAAAGGAAATCAATATTAACACCATTGCCTGCTCTGCTCACAGTGTTTAAGACTGGCTGTACCCAGCCATCTGTCTATCGCTCTGTTTATAAACTAGACACTGATTCACAGCTGTCACTTTTAGAGGTCATCTTTACACTTCTATTAAGGGGAAAATACCATATTTCTTTGAGAATGCATGAAAGGTAAAAAGTAAAATGTTGTGTATGAAAAAGAGGAAAGTATGTGTATTTGACTTGTAGTGTGAAGACAATGGAAAGGATGTCTCTTCTTAGGGACATTAAGTCTGAGGGATACTAATCCAGTCATGTATTACTTTAACGTATTCTTCTTCAAATAGTTACTGTTGATGTTCAATGATTCCTGTTCCACGAGCAGATCTTACACAACACATCTCTGTTCTTACATACAGATGGAGTATGGAGAGGTGGTCAGTCTAAAAAGCACAGAACACTTTCATTTGCCTGTTTGTGATGCATTGGAGCACAATTGGGAACGATACACATAATATAATTTGATGGGTTAGAACCCACTGCAATGAGAACGTAATAAGCGTAACATAAAACACTCAAATAAATGAAAGCACTCAAATTTATGTTTTTTTTTTGTTGTTGTAAGAAGTGAGGTGGTATTTCAAATGAACACAAACTATATTACTGTGATGGACTGATACATTTGGAGAAACACACAATCTCCTCCTGAAAATGATCTGACAAGCGATATCAGTCGTCCTGCTGCTAAATTTGAAACATCATTCATATTTTGCCCATATTTAGTCTTCCTCATGGTGTGACATCACACAAGCCAGTCCTTCAGTGTGTATGAAGATGTACATGAATAGCTGGATTTGGTATGTACATACTCAAGCATATGATCTAGTATGTGTGATAGTGTATTTTTATGTATGTATGCATACATCGTCCTATCCTTTCTCGGCAACTGCGAAGAAAAATGTTCTGAGAGAATGCTTCTCAGAGTGAAGAAGAAAGATACGCTTTTTTGAGCCATCATCACTATTCATAAACCCAAGCTTTAGTGTATGTGCTTTACTTCGGGGGTTTGTTACATTATTGTATGTTCGCTTTGGTGCGATGAATAGGTTCAAATGTGATCTGGAGTGTAAAAAGCTTGACGACGTAGCAACTTGTACCTTCTAAATGTAGCAGCGCAAGTTATACACCTGACGAATGCAGTGATGATTTATGAAGCTTCAAATGATTGAATGCTGAACATTTTGTTGTTGTCGCCACTGATGAAGGTTATGAAAAACAAGCTGTTTCAACCATTGGAGAGTTGTATAAAGTATAGTATGTAATAATATTACTCAGAGACAAAACAGACCCCACTGGCCCATTCTTTTCAAAGTGGCCTTCACTGAATGTATTTCCTTGTATTTATTTCATTGTAATGTAGTGTATTTCTACTGTCCGTATTCATTTAACATTAACTGGCATTCAGGCTTTTGAAACGGGCATTTCTTGTGTTGATTACGTCAGTATGTTACAGTAGTGTGATTAGTCTGCCTTTTTGTGCACTTATCAATGCCTAAGTAATAAACTCACTTGATACCAAGATGATGCATGTCTAAGATTTATTCAATAATAAATGTCAACGGAATGAAGTCAGAATAACTATAAAAATTAGCATTGACAACAATTGCATAAACAGCTTTATAATGAAGACCGCACAGGGTCTGTCCATAAAATAACAAAATAGATTTTTTTGTATTTACAGTTTGGGTCATTTGCTATGGCATCTGCATACTTTGTCCATTCCAGCATGACTATCTAGTGATCAACTACGGCCTCGTAGTGGCCCTTAGATTCCCTAGGCTCCCCAGTCATGGACACCAGCTCAGAGGTCCCAAGCTCCTCCCCCACTCCCAGTGGGACACACCGCCCCAGCAGCCTCCTCAGAGCCAGCCGGAACTCCCTCGACGCAAAGTAGTACACAAACGGGTCAAAGCAGCAGTTGAGGCTGTTGATGCTCAGCGCTAGTTTATAGTATCTGTACAGGCTCTTGCCCTGGGCGTGGAAGACTACGTGCAGGCCATGAAGGGTGATGGTTGGTAGGTAACACACCACAAAGCACAGGGTTGCCAAGGCGACTGTGGTCTGAGCCCGTCGCCTTGACAACACTTCCCTCTTACCGTCACTGCCTTCAGCTGCCGTCGGCAACGACCTGTGCAGGCCTCTCGCCACGGCAACGTAACAGCTGACCAGGACGGCTAACGGCAACACGTAGAACATCAGCAGAACCACTAGGAAGTAGAGATAGGCTACTGATTGGTGAAGGAACAGTTTACGCGGAAGCACGTCGAAGCAGGTCGTGATGTTTAGCTCGACGACCCGGAGGGTGAGGTCATGGTGGAGCAAGGGCGTCTCAGTAATCAGAACAAATGCCCAGATGAGGACGCAGGCAATGGCGGCTCTCCGGGCGGTGCGCCAGTGTTTGGTGCGTAGCGGGCGTATGACACCGCAGTAGCGCTCGAGCGCGATGGCACAGGTGGTGAGGACGGAGCAATGCATGTTGCAGTTGAGGGCTGTGGTGGTGAGGCCACAGAGGGCAGCGCCCCATGGCCAGTCATTACCCCACAGGTGGTACAACACCTGAGAGAGAGAGAGGGAGAGAGAGAGAGAAAGAGAGGGAGCGAGAGAGAGAAAGAGAGGGAGAGACAGAGAGAGGGAGAGAGAGAGAGAGAGAGAGAGAGAGAGAGAGGGAGAGAGATGGGCTTAGTGGTCATCAAATATTAGCAATGTCCAACTAGAAGGGAAAAGTTTCTGTAGAAACGTAGTGACGTGACAGCAATAACAGTGCAGATTAGCTGTAACCGGTGTCAAAGACAACCTTGTACATGGCACTTATGACTGTGCTGTGTGTTACCTGTAGTGGCAGTGACTCACCTGTAGGGGCAGGAAGGCGCTGTAGAGCAGGTCTGCCAGTGACAGGTTGATGGCAAACACAGACGTGGGAGTGTGGCGTTTGTAATGGACGTTCAGCAGCGCTACCAGAGACAGCAGGTTGCAGGGGGTACTGCACACAAACACAGACAGGTAAATAACAGGCACAGCCACGGTCATCACAGGACTGACCAGCATCTCCAGGGTGGCGTTGTTGACCCCTCTGGCCACCGCTACTGAGATGTTCATTGTGACTGACCACAACAGTAACTTGACCACAGCAACAGGGGGAGTCGACCAGGGTGACCGGTCCTGTCACTTAGGTTGGGGTACAAGCATTACTGGGAATGATAAGGGAAGAAAAGAGAGTGTTATACATTTCATTTGAATACACCAAAATCACACTATGTTAGAGGAAGTGAAAGATATTGGTTAGGTAACGAGATAGTAGTGTTGTTGAATGCAGAAACAGTGTGATGCAAATTCATCCATGTGAAAGACGAACAATGTCTTCCCCTCACACTATACTAACGTTACACTAGTTTCACTATTCACACTGTGACTAAAACTGGAGAAAGCCCCTGATGTTCCTCTTAAGGGGTGAAGTTATTGTAATGCTCACATGGGAATTTCCATCATGCCTATTTCACATCTGTGTATGTGGAAATACAAATTTGAACAGGAAATGTACTGTCATAAACAGCTTGAGGTGAAGTTACTACTTCCTTACTACTTTTTCCTATTGACATATTATTTGTATTTTGCATTCATGCCTTCTACACGCTATTGACCTATTGCTCATTACAGGGTTTCCAAAACTCGTTCCAGGGGGGCCGTGTAGTTTTCGCACTGCACAGCTGATTCAAATAATCAAAGCTTGATGATTAATTGGTTATTTGAATCAGCTGTGTAGTGCTAGGCAAAAAAATCTATGTCCACCCAGGGGGCCAGGAACAAGTTTGGGAAACCCTGATCTAGTACAGGGGCTCTCCAACCCTGTTCTTGGAGAACAACCCTTGAAAGGTTTTCACTCCAACCCCATTTGTAACTAAACTTATTTAGTTTATCAACTAGCTAATTGTTATAATCAGGTGCGCTAGGTTAGGGTTGGAGTGAAAACCTACAAGACGGTAGCTCTCCGGGAACAGGGTTGGAGTGAAAACCTACAAGACGGTAGCTCTCCGGGAACAGGGTTGGAGTGAAAACCTACAAGACGGTAGCTCTCCGGGAACAGGGTTGGAGTGAAAACCTACAAGACGGTAGCTCTCCGGGAACAGGGTTGGAGTGAAAACCTACAAGACGGTAGCTCTCCGGGAACAGGGTTGGAGTGAAAACCTACAAGACGGTAGCTCTCCGGGAACAGGGTTGGAGTGAAAACCTACAAGACGGTAGCTCTTCAGGAACAGGGTTGGAGTGAAAACCTACAAGACGGTAGCTCTTCAGGAACATTGTTGGAGTGAAAACCTACAAGACGGTAGCTCTCCGGGAACAGGGTTGGAGTGAACCTACAGGAGAGTAGCTCTCCAGTAACAGGGTTGGACTAAAAACCTACAGGACGGTAGCTCTACAGAAACCTGGTGGGAGAGAAAACCAACAGGACGGTAGCACACTCTTTGCACACTCTTGGCATTCTCTCAACCAGCTTCATGAAGTAGTCACCTGGAATGCATTTAAATTAACAGGTGTGCCTTGTTAAATGTTAATTTGTGGAATTTCTTTCCTTCTTAATGCATCTGAGCCAATCAGTTGTGGTAGAGGTGATATACAGAAGATAGCCCTGTTTGGTAAAAGACCAAGTCCATATTATGGCAAGAACAGCTCAAATAAGCAAAGAGAAACGGCAGTCCATCATTACTTTAAGACATGAAGGTCAGCCAATGCGGAATATTTCAAGAACTTTGAAAGTTTCTTAAAGTGCAGTCGCAAAAACCATCAAGCGCTATGATGAAACAGGCTCTCATGAGGACCGCCACAGGAAAGGAAGACCCAGAGGATAAGTTTATTGGAGTTAACTGCACCTCAGATTGCAGCCCAAATAAATGCTTCAGAGTTCAAGTATCTAAATCAAATTAAATCAACGTTTTTTGTTGTTGTCATATGCACAGGGTGCAGTGTTTCGCTACACCTGCAATAACATCTGCTAAACACGTGTATGCGTGTTTAGAGAGAGAATGCCAACAGTGTGCAAAGCTGTCATCAAGCTGTCATCAAGGCAAAGGGTGGCTACTTTGAAGTCTAAAATATAAAATACATCTTTATTTGTTTAACACTTTTTTTGGTTAATAAATTATTCCATATGTGCTATTTCATAGTTTTGATGTCTTCACTATTATTCTACAATGTAGAAAATAGAAGGAAAAAAATACAATTTAAATAAAACTTGAGTAGGTGTGTCCAAACTTTTGACTAGTACTGTAGTATTTTACTTTTTAGCATTTTTTTTACTATTGAGGAAGCTTGCTGATAAGAATTTGCACCACTTACGCTGCACCCTGTGCATATGTCAACAACAAAGAAACGATTTAATTTGATTTAGATAGCTTGAAGTAGGTGTAGAGCTGTGAAGCAGCATTGTGAAGCTTATGAATTGTTATTAAAAAATCTCCCAGGCTATGTATGCGGTCATTGAGATGAAACCTCACTCTGATTTTCCACTCTGATTTCAATAGCTAGGTTTCCATCCAATTGGCAACATATTTTCATACTAGTATTCTCAAACCCGCATAAAGAAAAGACGCTCATTTTCCCACCAGTGGAGTTTCCACAAAAGGGACTTCTTGGCGGATATAAATCAGTGCGTGATGACGTAGATGATCTAGAGTTTGTAATAGATCTTAAAGCAGCATGATACACTGTCAAGAGTTTTTAATGTACTTGCTGCCTGCATATAGACAATTTCACCATAATCCAGCACCGATGGGTTTTTTTTTTTTTAAAGTGCATTGAACATGATCCTTTCTGCCGTTTGACAAATAATCGAGATTTTTTTTTGTCCATAATAATCTCACCATGTAGGCTATACATGCTCTGTAGACAACAGGCTATACATGCTCTGTAGACAACAGGCTATACATGCTCTCTAGACAACAGGCTATACATGTTCTGTAGACAACAGGCTATACATGCTCTCTAGACAACAGGCTATACATGCTCTCTGGACAACAGGCTATACATGCTCTCTAGACAACAGGCTATTCATGCTCTCTAGACAACAGGCTATTCATGCTCTCTAGACAACAGGCTATACATGCTCTCTGGACATCAGGCTATACATGCTCTCTGGACAACAGGCTATACATGCTCTCTAGACAACAGGCTATACATGCTCTCTGGACAACAGCGCTATACATGCTCTCTGGACAACAGGCTATACATGCTCCCTAGACAACAGGCAATACATGCTCTCTGGACAACAGGCTATACATGCTCTCTGGACAACAGGCTATACATGCTCTCTAGACAACAGGCTATACATGCTCTCTAGACAACAGGCTATACATGCTCTCTGGACAACAGCGCTATACATGCTCTCTGGACAACAGGCTATACATGCTCCCTAGACAACAGGCAATACATGCTCTCTGGACAACAGGCTATACATGCTCTCTGGACAACAGGCTATACATGCTCTCTAGACAACAGGCTATACATGCTATCTG
Organism: Salmo trutta; assembly: GCF_901001165.1. NCBI lineage: Eukaryota > Metazoa > Chordata > Actinopteri > Salmoniformes > Salmonidae > Salmo > Salmo trutta. The sequence goes on along the minus strand of NC_042962.1, from coordinate 54,168,640 downwards.
GACAACAGCGCTATACATGCTCTCTGGACAACAGGCTATACATGCTCTCTAGACAACAGGCTATACATGCTATCTGGACAACAGCGCTATACATGCTATCTGGACAACAGCGCTATACATGCTCTCTAGACAACAGGCTATACATGCTCTCTGGACAACAGGCTATACATGCTCTCTAGACAACAGGCTATACATGATCTCTGGACAACAGCGCTATCTGCGCACAGCTTGCTGTTGGATAGAGCGCATGTGCCTATACCAGAGCGAGCACACTCGCTATATAGGGCAAACAATTGTGTGAGAAGCCCACCAGTAGTTAAAAATGTGATGGAAACCCATTTAACTTGTATTTTTTATTCGGTACATGGGAATTTAACCGAAAATTGTATTTTTATGTGCACCACGTCATGACGCAAAGCCTTTTATCTGCAACAAGTCAATATGTTTTTTATGCGCAGTTTCGAACATTCACATGAAAATCTGTCGCCAATCGGATGGAAAACTAGCTAGTATCAGTGATTTAACAACCATAGAAATAAAACTGTGACCAATAATTAAAAATAACACTTACAGCTAACATCTCCATGGAAGAACATTGATTTGTAAAATCTAAACTGATTAATGAAATGTATTGCTGGTGACTTACCTTTATGCACATGTGATGCGCACTGTCATTGCTGCTACATTCAAGTGTGTAATCAGCAATACCACACAGGAAATGTGGTAGAAATTATATGTTCTGTGTCTTGCCCAATGCTGTTAGTTCGCTATCCCTCACAACTAAGGAACTGAACATGTGCCTGTAGTGTACAGGGAGCATGCTGTTGACACGTGTGGTGAAAAAGCACTATCTTTGTCACTGCAAAAGTTAATACTGTAGCTGAACACAACAGTTGGTGGAGACAGAAAGTGTATCAGAAACTGTACTGTACCTTTACTTCCTGTTCTTAAATGAATACACATTTTACTACTATGCAAAAGTAGTTTCCTCTCATATCACCAATCTAGTACTGTTCAATACAAAATATATACTGAACAAAAATATATTTGCAACATGCAACAATTTCAAATATTTTACTGAGTTACAGTTCATATAAGAAAATCAGTCAATTGAAATAAATGTATTAGGCCCTAATCTATGGATTTCACATGACTGGGCAAGGGCACAGCCATGGGTGGTCCTGGGAGGGCATAGGCCCACCACTTGGCAGCCAGGCCAACCCACTGGGGAGCCAAGCTCAAGCCAATCAGAATGAGTTTTTCCCCACAAAAGGGCTTTATTACAGACAGAAATACTCCTCAGCACCCCCCACACACCCCTTCAGACCATCCCGCAGGTGAAGATGTCAGATTTGAAGGTCCTGGGCTGGTGTGGTTACACGTGGTCTGCGGTTGTGAGGTCGGTTGGACATACTGCCAACTTCTCTAAAACGACATTGGAGGCAGCTTATGGTAGAGAAATTACCATTCCTTTCTCTGGAAAAAAGCTCTGGTGGACATTCCTGCAGTCAGCATGCTAATTGTACGCTCCATCAAAACTTGAGACATTTGTGGTATTGTGTTGTGTGACAGAACTGGCCTTTTATTGTCCCCAGCAGAAGGTGCACCTGTGTAATAATCATGCTGTTTAATCAGCTTCTTGATATGCCACACCTGTCAGGTGGATGGATAATCTTGGCAAAGGAGAAATAGTCACTAACAGGGATGTAAACAAATTTGTGCACAAAATCTGAGAGAAATACACTTTTTGTGCATATGGAACATTTAAGAATTTTTTATTTTAGCACATGAAACCAAACACTTAACATGTGGCGTTTATTTTTGTTCAGTGTATGAAATACAATAATGGGTTGTGAGACACTGCTGTAGCCTACTCACAACAAAAAGCTGTTGTTAGTTCAGAAAACCAGTGGAGGTGTAAGGAACAGCCCAAAATCACACACACACACCTGCAGCACAGGATGCAAACTGTTTGTTTCACATCTCCTGTGGTGCAGGTGTGGGTGTGTGTCTAGACTTCTATGACAGAGGAAGTCGGCTAAATTGTACCTAAAATTGATGTATTCTTTTTATTGTATTGTTTTCCAAGATACAAACACATCCCAGGTAATAAAGATAATACAAAGGCAGGTAAAAAAAACACACAAAAAACACATTTTGTCAGTTGATAGTTTCATTGTGTAGCATTATGAGTCATCAACTGCTGTCATGTACATATTACGGCTGTTTGCGAGTTCACAAAGTACATATTCTACATTTGAGTCCATCTGCTCCACAGAAGTATATCAGGAAAAGTCAACAGAATGACAAAGTACATCATTCTTCATCAGTGTGTGTACAGAGGAAGTAAATACATACTTCACTGAGAATCTAGACCTCCGTGACAGTGGAATCTACTGTACCTAGGGTTACTAGCCTAGTAGATGCACAATGCAAAGAGATTCTACAACCTAGATAATGTAGGCCTGGCTGTAGAGTCCCTTCTCCTGATTACCAAGGTACAGTATGTGTTAGCAACCATTAACCAATCACTCTTCTCCATTGCTGCCCTCCCCCTCCTCCCCCTCCCCGCTTCGGGCATTGCAGCGGTTGCCATGGCGTTTTATGCCCCACACCACGTCAGAGCTGAAGGGGCAGAAGAGGCAGCGGTACATGCCCTGTCTGTGGTTGTGGTAGATATGGTTGAGTAGTGAATACTCTAGTATGAAGGCCTTGCTACACTCTTTACAGCAGTAAGGTTTGGGCACGTCGTGCTTGTAGCTCACGTGGTAGATGGCATGGCCCTTCATCTTGGAGCGCTTGCCACACAGGCGACAGTTGTAGCGACCCCCCTGGCGCTGGATATATTTGGTCAGGAAGGCCTCTTCCTGCTTTTTGTGTTTGTCACTTTTTTTGTTGTTGTTGGTCTGTAGCTCCTCCTCTTCCTCTTCATCATGATCATCTTCCTCACTGCCTGCCGTAGAGCTTCTCTTTCGTTTCATGGGGCTGCCGGCTGAGCGGGAGTCCTCTTCGTTGTCCTCACCTCCCTCCATCTCCTCTAGTCCTCTTTTCCTACCTTCCTCCTCTTGCTTCACTTCTCCTTTGTCCTCATCCTCCTCTTCTGCCTTGGGCTCACTGGGAGGATGACTACTGTCTTTTGACAGCACGTCTACACTGACACCTTCCTGTTCTTCTCCCCCCTCCCCCCTACGCTCATCCCCTTCTCCCTCCTCACCGCCCTCTTCTCCCCCCTCTCCCTGGCCCTTCCCAGAGAGGCAGTGGCAGGTGAGCAGGTGGTCGTAGAGGCGAGGGAACTCCCTGGCTGTGTGGAAACACACGCTGCAGTGGAACAGCCGTGCCGTGCGCTGGTAGAAGATGGCGTTGCCCAGGCGACCCACAGGCGTGTCATCCAGGCGGCTTGGGTGGATCTTAGCGATGTGGATGAGGTAGCTGCAGTGGCTCTTACACTGGAGCAGACAGTGGGGACACTGGAGGTGCTGGAGATAGCTGTCCGACTCCCGGTCTCTGTCCCGCCCCTGGCCGCCAGAGGAGGAAGACGGCCTCTTGAGCTCCATAACAGCTCCCTGTGACTCCCTAATGTCCACAACGGCTTCTTTTGACTCTGACTCATTAACTTCCATCATGGCTGACATGGACTCCTTCACGTCCATTGCGGCTGAAATTGACTCCTTAACGCCCATTGTGGCTTCCGTTGACTCTTTAAAACCCATCATGGCCGTCTCTGACTCCTTAACCTCCATCACGGCTTCCATTGACTGGAGCTCACTGGACACAAAGGGGAGTGAAAAACTTGCCGTTTTAATTATTGATTGTTGTTTATTTGAATAAGACTGAATGTAATACATAAGTGTTGTTTGTAATACATTAGTAATGACAACGTAACTTAACAGTTGTCCCAAATGCATACAAATTTACAAGCTAGCATTGTAGCCCATCTGTACATCAGGAAATCTATGTCACTAACAAGGTTGAGTGTGCAGGTGTCAACATTTGACACTAACTTAATCTAGATTCACATCCGACATTGTAGAGGCATAATTCCAGCCATGTTCACATAATGAAAGTATACTAGTTCATTCTAAAATAGATTTAGCCTAACTCAAGCTAGCTTACTGTGTAAACAATAGCACATAGTTCGTTCGAAAATATACATTTTAACTCACCTATCAATTCTCAAAAAGCCAATGAAACACACATTCCATATTTCCGTGAATAGATAGACTATGCCTGATTGCTGTTCGTTTACGTTTTGCGGAATAATTTGATGAAATAGCAAAGATCTGCTATAATGTAACAGTTTTTCCTCGGGAGCCTTTCCTTGGCTTATCAGAAGTGACGCTCAGTACGTTGAAGTGACGTAGCCTCCATCATTAACTCTCTACTTACCGTTTCGGCTCCCTGCTGTTCTGTATAACAGAATAATCCATGCGTGTTCTATCCTGAACTTCTTGGTTCGGTCTGTGTTGCTTCTTCTCGTCCTTTTGGCTAACATAAGGTGAAGAAGCATCGGTTCTGCTCGGGCTATCGCTGAGACAAATCGTGGGAACCGCGTCATCCCACAACAATCTATTTTACGGTGTATGGAGTCGAAAACATTCTTTGCTGAAATGAGCCTCGCATATCCGAGTGCCGTTCAATACGCCATTCTCGTGTAAGGAGGCGAATTCCACCAATTTTCGGAATAAGATGTAGTCTTTTGGAAAAGAGTGGAAACTGGTGGTTTGCAGCCCAGGACAATGCACCTTGTCGGCGTTTTGTAAATAGATTAAACTGGGGCAAGCACCAAAGCTGTGATCGAAAACCCATACTAACATACTGTGTACTACATACTTAATTAGTATATACTATTAGTTCATTTTAGCATACTGTAAACGAACAGTATCCTTTCAATTGAGCGTACTAGTTCTTCGCCTGTCTACCGGAAGTTGATGCTGTTGCTATGCAACCGCTAGCTAGCCAAAAGGACGCTCTGGATAACATGAACACTGCCGAACCAGGTCTGCTAGGGCGAATAAAATGGTCGAAGTGGTTTCATTTGTGTCTGGAAGTAGCTAGCAAGCTAGCCAACGTTAGCTTGGGTGCCGTTGTAAGGTCAGAACGCTCAAATCAACCCTACTCCTTGGCCCGAGCATCTAGTGTGCGCTCCAAGAGCAAAAAACGCTCTGAATTTACAAACGGACAATCTGACAACGCTCTGAATTTACAAGCACACTCTGGCACTCCAGATTGAATTTAAGAACACACCCGAATTCGTAAAATGTCTAACTAGTCATTTGTTATGCTAGCTAGCTAGCTTGCTAGCTACTTCCAGACACAAATGAAACCACTTTGACCATTTTATTCGCCCTAGCAGACCTGGTTCGGCAGTGTTCATGTTATCCAGAGCGTTGGTGACTGTAATAGGCTGGACACATGACATTTTTAACAATGCTTTTTTTCCTGATAAAAACTAGTTCATCACCTCCGTCATGGAGCCCAGTTTCATAGTATTACCATATGTCCCAGCTGCTTGCCGTAGTTTTGAAGTAATCACGAAAAAACAGGCCTTATTTTAGGGCATTTTTCAACCTGCCAGCTCCTATTAGTTTTATTGAGCACCAATTCGCCTTCCGAACGTTCTACGTCACAATGCCTGCTTTGCTATTGTTGGCAATGAGACACGTTGTTTGTAGTTAAAATGTAAAAAACAACAAAATATTACTCATGGAACTCTGAGGTCGTCCCATTGTTTCCTATAGGGAAATATAGGTATGTCTGTCTATTTCGTCAAATATCTCGTAATGTGTATATTTAGATATTTTTTTAAATTGGACACCATTTTAATCATGAGAATCTCTTTCTAATTATGTGAGGCTGAGCAGTGTATTCCGTTGTCATCAAACGCTAGACCAGAAGTAGTCCGAGGTTGCAAATTTTTCCTACTTCCTCGTTATGCAGACATAAGCACACTAGGCACCACTCAGAAGGGATCCTTCTAGATAGCCAGAGCGAATTTATGAAAGCACCGAATGTCCATTGAGAATGCACAACGACTGTACCATATAGCTAAGCTAAGAATGACGGGAATAATCAAGTCAATAAACATTGGGTAGTTAGCCTATAGTTAATATACTGGCAAGTTTGATATATAAGTTAGTAGCCAACTAACGTTAGGTAGGTAGCTAACATACTGCTGTAATGATATGGAATGTGGTTCGTAAGGACAGTGTAGCTAACAAATTGTCAGCCAACATAACGTGTAAAGTAACTTATTTGAAAAATAATTACTTTATTACATTGCTCTCCATTTTCTTAACGTTTGTCTTAATTACTTAAAGCAATGAATTTGTATCCGCTCTCGTACTTCGGCTGCATATTTTCCGCCATTTTCTTCATATCGGAAAATGATGTGAAGCCACGCCCATTTCCTGAAGAACTGCATTATGGGCCCTAAAGTACGGAAATAGTGTCCTCTGCGTGTATACTTCATATTTTGGCGAATTTAGTACGACATCCGGGAACTTTTGGCATACTAACTATATCCATACTATGATCAATAAGCATACTATATACTCAATTCACGTCACAAATAGTACGGTTAATGCGGTTATTATGAGTATTCAAACACATGGAGGTAGAAAATCTTTGACTCATCTTTATATATGTGCACTAATGGCTGCTTTGACACACCACTGAGGTATAATAAGAACAGGTCAGGCCATTGAGGGCTTTCTCATAGAGATAGATAGAGGACTCTAGTGCCCAAAAGCTGTTTTAGCATGTGCAGCGGCATTCAGTATTTTAGACATTTTGAAATAGTCAACTGTGCAAAGCAAAGGATAGAGGGACGAACAGAGGGGACAGGTTTTCGGAATGAAATGCAGCTTTGATTTTGGCTTGTGATTCCTTTTGCTCCAAATGTGTAAATCTCCAATAAAAGTTGTATCAATTAAACATCACAAAAAATCAAACAGGGTGGACATTTTGTAGTCTTTGGTATTTCTCAGCCTCTTATTTCCCCATCACTTCCTCTCAAATGTGAGAAACGACCCAGATACAGAGTAAAAATGTGTTAAAGGCGGAACAGAAAGAGTTGAGGTTGAGAGACTGGTTAGGAGAAGTTGAACAGAAGGAGCATGGTGCCTTGACATTATTGTAAACAATGAGTGCTGGGCAATATCACACATTTAAGCTTTAGATTTCTCAGCTTACCCCTCAACCACACATACACACACACATCTACACACACTTTCAAGCCTAGACAAACCCATGGCCATTTAATGTACCTCGTAACTCAGCAAAGAGTTGAACTGGCAAACAGGTCCTGAAAACAGTGTTGACACATATGACACCCACTATGACCAGAAGCCTCTTATTTCCCCCTCACTTCCCCCCAAACCGTAGAAATGGCCCAGGTGGTGTGAAAATTTGTCTTTGGCTTTAATACTCTGATTGGTTAGAGATGATACAATCACTGACGACTTTGTTTTGTGCATAACCTTTCATGATTGGTTAGAGATGATACAATCACTGACGACTTTGTTTTGTACATAACCTTTCATTTCGACGTCACCACTAACGACTTCAATGATGGCAGTCTCAGATTGAAGTATGTAGCGAACATAGAACAGTGGAAGAATTCAGTTTGAGTCGTCAGGAAATGAGTGCTGGGTAATATCACACTTTTACTCTCCATATTTCTCATCCTTCCCCTCAACCACACACACACACACACATCTACTCACACTCTCAATCCTAGACAAACCCATGGCTATGTACTTATTGTACCTCGTAACTCAGCAAAGAGTTGAACTGGCAAACGGTAGGTCCTGAAAACAGTGTTGGCACACATGACACCCACTCCCACACCCTCCCTGTCTGCCAGCACCTTCACACACACACACACACACAAAATATCATATGAAAGTTTCTGAGGCTGTGTGTTAGTAGTATAGAGATCATGTCTACTCTCCTCTCAGAGTGTTTGTATGAGATCAGTCAACAGGCTGCACCTCCCTGTAAGGATTACCACCAACTCACAGTCACCCAGACACAGGTACAGTACAGACAACTACAGGTACAGTACAGACACCTACAGGTACAGTACAGACAACTACAGGTACAGGTACAGTACAGACAACTACAGGTACAGTACAGACAACTACAGGTACAGTACAGACACCTACAAATACAGTACAGACACCTACAGGTACAGTACAGACAACTACAGGTACAGGTACAGTACAGACAACTACAGGTACAGTACAGACAACTACAGGTACAGTACAGACACCTACAAATACAGTACAGACACCTACAGGTACAGTACAGACAACCACAGACACAGTACAGACACCTACATGTACAGACAACTACAGGTACAGTACAGACACCTACAGGTACAGTACAGACACCTACAAGTACAGTAGAGACACCCACAGGTATAGTACAGACAACTACAGGTACAGGACAGACACCTACAAGTACAGTACAGACACCCACAGGTACAGTACAGACACCTACAAGTACAGTACAGACACCTACAGGTACAGTAGAGACAACTACAGGTACAGGACAGACACCTACAGGTACAGTACAGACACCCACAGGTACAGTACAGACACCTACAAGTGCAGTACAGACACCTACGGGTACAGTACAGACATCTACAGGTACAGGACAGACACCTACAGGAACAGTACAGACACCTACAGGAACAGTACAGACAACTACAGGAACAGTATAGACACCTACAGGTACAGCACAGACAACTACAGGTACAGTACAGACACCTACAGGTACAGTACAGACACCCACAGACACAGAAACAGTACAGACACCTACAGACACAGGTACAGTACAGACACCTACGGGTACAGTACAGGCACCTACAGGTACAGGACAGACACCCAAAGGTACAGTACAGACAACTACAGGAACAGTACAGACACCTACAGGTACAGTACAGACACCTACAGGTACAGGACAGACACCAACAGGTACAGTACAGACACCCAAAGGTACAGTACAGACATCTACAGGAACAGTACAGACACCTACAGGTACAGACAACTACAGGTACAGTACAGACACCTACGGGTACAGTACAGACACCTACAGGTACAGTACAGACACCTACAGGAACAGTACAGACAACTACAGGAACAGTACAGACAACTACAGGAACAGTACAGCACAGACAACTACAGGTACAGTACAGACACCTACAGGTACAGTACAGACACAGAAACAGTACAGACACCTACGGGTACAGTACAGACACCTACAGGTACAGTACAGACACCTACAGACACAGAAACAGTACCGACACCTACAGACACGGGTACAGTACAGACACCTACAGGTACAGTACAGACACATACAGACACAGAAACAGTACAGACACCTACGGGTACAGTACAGACACCTACAGGTATAGTACAGACACCTACAGACACAGAAACAGTACAGACACCTACAGACACGGGTACAGTACCGACACCTACAGGTACAGTACAGACACTTACAGACACAGGTACAGACACATACAGGTACAGTACAGACACCTACAGGTACAGTGCAGACACATACAGGAACAGTACAGACACCTACAGACACAGGTACAGTACAGACAACTACTGGAACAGTACAGACACCTACAGATACAGGTACAGTACAGACAACTACTGGAACAGTACAGACACATACAGGAACAGTACAGACACCTACAGACACAGGTACAGTACAGACAACTACTGGAACAGTACAGACACCTACAGATACAGGTACAGTACAGACAACTACTGGAACAGTACAGATAACTACAGGAACAGTACAGACACCTACAGATACAGGTACAGTACAGACAAATACTGGAACAGTACAGACACCTACAGACACATGTACAGTACAGACACCTACAGATACAGGTACAGTACAGACAAATACTGGAACAGTACAGACACCTACAGACACATGTACAGTACAGACACCTACAGGTACAGGTACAGTACAGACACCTACAGGAACAGTACAGACAACTACAGGAACAGTACAGACACCTACAGGAACAGTACAGACACCTACAGGAACAGTACAGACACCTACAGGAAAAGTACAGACACCTACAGGAACAGTACAGACACATACAGGAACAGTACAGACACCTACAGGAACAGTACAGACACCTACAGGAACAGTACAGACACCTACAGGAACAGTACAGACACCTACAGGAACAGTACAGACACCTACAGGAACAGTACAGACACCTACAGGAACAGTACAGACACCTACAGGAACAGTACAGACACCTACAGGAACAGTACAGACACATACAGGAACAGTACAGACACCTAGCTTAGTCTATTCCACTGGCTTTTGGATGTCTTTTAGGTGCGGCATTTAGAAGCTGTTTCATAAAGTTTGTCAACCGAGGGGAGGGAGGGAATGCAACCCTGGAAATCTCATCAGCTTTAGGGCTCTGCTACAGATGTGAATCAGTCTCCGGGCTAGACATTTAATGAAATATTGAATGAAATATAAAAAACGATGACACAGTAAATGGGGAATAGTCATTTACACAGTCAAGCGAATTGTGTGTTTTGTAACAAACTGGCTACATTTGTACACTGTGAACTGTTAGGCTATTGTGTATTTACTTGTAATCATGTAGACCTGGTTTGGTCGTAGGTGGTTTTCAAGGTGTGGAGTGTGTCCTGTCCTCTACGATGCGAGAAACCACAACCTGCAGAAAACAAGAAATCACACACAGACTTCCTACAGGATAGTCACACACAAGGTAGTGTGTGTGTGTGTGTGTGTGTGTGTGTGTGTGTGTGTGTGTGTGTGTGTGTGTGTGTGTGTGTGTGTTTGTGTGTGTGTGTGTGTGTGTGTGTGTGTGTGTGTGTGTGTGTGTGTGTGTGTGTGTGTGTGTGTGTGTGTGTGTGTGTGTGTTAGAGATAAAGTGCTATTTTAGGTCACACAAATGCATACCCTCCATATATAATTAGGTCATTTATAACCAAACAATCAATCTGTCAACAACCCGACCATGGGCAAGTCTAGACATGGAAGGAGAGAGCCTACTCCCACAATATCCTTTTAATGGTCCATTGCAAGAATACACATTCAAATACTTTTATTGTCCAATTTCAAGGATTATATGATTTATTTAGAAAGTTACCAATAAACTATTACTATTTAAAATAACATTTTATTGAAAGAGAATGTGTGTGTGTGTGGGGGGGGGGGCGGTGTTCCTTCACAGGTCACATAGGGCGAGTGTTTGGTCCACACACTCTCGACTATGTGGTGAACCTGTGCTGGCATCGCTATGACTACCTGGTCCGGCTCCCTGATTGGCTGCTCCTGAACATCCTGTCCTTCCTGGACTGGGCGGATATTAAGACTATCTCCCAGACCTGCAAGAGGCTCCAACAGGTAGGCTAACCATGATGACATCATTGTAATGATTTATAGTAATAGTTTGAGTTATTAGGCTGGTAGTACTTTTCTCAGACTTAAAAATGCTCAACATTTATGAGCGCTCCCCCTCCCTCTGCTGCTCCTCTCCTTTCTCCCTCTCTCCCCCCTCCCATCCTCCTCTTTCTCCTTCTCCCTAGCTATGCTGCAGTGAGGGGTTTTGGGCGCATGGGACAGCAGGGGCCAGGTACGGGCAGAGTGAGGTCACTATGGAGGGTGTGAGCCCTACTCTACAGCGCCATCTGGTGGTGTTTCACAGAAGACAGGAGCTCTTCCGTCTGGCCCAGCAGCAGCACAGCAAGAGGAAGAACAGTGTCTGGCACCTGTGAGAGAGTTAGCCTGGTCACGCAGCGCTCTTACTTCAACAGAATGTGAGCTATCGCACGATCAGCCAGATTTCACCAGAATACATGTGTGAGAGAGACGAGCAAAGTATGTCGGTCAGTCTGTCTGTCTATCTGTTAGTCTGTCTGTCTGTCTCTCTCTCAAACACTTTCAAGATATTTTACTATTATCTATTACATTTCCATGACCTGGAAAATAATTACGTTAGGCACATAGGGCAGAGTTAGTTTATATAGGCAGTGTAGCTGCCTGTCAGTGTTTTGAATGGCCAGCAGGTGGTGATATTAAGCAGAAATCAGACAGCCTCATAACCTCTTTGATTCACTAATAGGTGTTTGGTAGCCTGCTGTAGAAAGTGTGTGCTCAACTAGGGGAAGAGGTATTGCTACTCCAAAACCTTTTAATGGTTATAATGATACATAGCTAATGTTGTTTGTGTTTTTGGTCTCAAATGATAGAATAAAGAACCTATGGCACAATCACCTAAACATTGTGTCTGTGATGAATCAAACATCAAACAAGTAGTTCAATCAAACAAGTAGTTCATCAATAGAAGGAACATCTTGTATTCTCCAATGTACTGCAGGCAGATCGGAAGTCCTAATCCAATGCATGTGACTGAATATACTGGTCGCACATCTGAGAGCTCTAGTCTTCTCTACCCACCAGAAGCTAAAGACTATAGTACTGTAGAGGCTTTCTGCTTGGGCTTTATCATGTCAGAGACCCTCCTCTTGTGTGTAGACCCAGCTGTAATAAAATTCCATTCACTGAGGGATGCAGCACACACACACACACACACACACACACACACACACACACACACACACACACACACACACACACACACACACACACACACCCCACCACAGTTCTCTTTGGGCATATTGACTATTGATGGACCACAATGATTGTATAGAGTAAAGCAATTACCACAGTTATCCAAGGTTGAGTTTAGTTGTTCTGTTGCCATGGGGATGTGCCCATCTTTGAATTGTTTTTGGAATGTAATATGTGTTCTTTTCAAAGACTTGAAAATAAGTAAAAGGTGGTGTCTGAGAGAAGAGCGAGAGAGAAAGATAGAGAGAGAAAGGTAGAGAGATAATGAGCAAGGAAATGGGGGGGTTATTTCATATACTAGTGCACTATGTAAGGAGAAGTGTGCCATTTAGGAAGCAGACAGTATCTGAAAGGGCCAGTACAAGCCTGGTCTGTCATTGAGAGCTATTTAATGGTGGCTGACAGAGCAGCCATATGATAGTCCCAGGAGTGGCCTGCCCATTCAGTACTGTGACAAAGATCAATGAATGAGGAGCACTCTCTCACACACACACACCCTCTGGTATTATTTTTCCAACTTAATTGAGGAAAATAAGAACAATCCGAAATTTCTTTTTGACACTGTCGCAAAGCTAACTAAAAAGCAGCATTCGCAAATGGAGGATGGCTTTCACTTCAGCAGTAATAAATTTATGAACTTTTTTGAGGAAAAGATCATGATCATTAGAAAGCAAATTACGGACTCATCTTTAAATCTGGGTATTCCTCCAGGGCTTCATTGTCCAGAGTCTGCACAACTCTGCCAGGACCTTGGCTCAAGGGAGATACTAAAGTGTTTTAGTACTATATCTCTTGACACAATGATGAAAATAATCATGGCCTCCAAACCCTCAAGCTGCATACTGGACCCTATTCCAACTAAACTACTGAAAGAGCTGCTTCCTGTGCTTGGCCCTCCTATGTTGAACATAATAAACGGCTCTCTATCCACCGGATGTGTACCAAGCTCACTAAAAGTGCCAGTAATAAAGCCTCTCTTGAAAAAGCCGAATCTTGACCCAGAAATTATAAAAAACTATCGGCCTATATCGAATCTTCCATTCCTCTCAAAAATTTTAGAAAAAGTTGTTGCGCAGCAACTCACTGCCTTCCTGAAGACAAACAATGTATACGAAACGCTTCAGTCTGGTTTTAGACCCCATCATAGCACTGAGACTGCACTTGTGAAGGTGGTAAATGACCTTTTAATGACGTCAGACCGAGGCTCTGCATCTGTCCTCGTGCTCCTAGATCTTAGTGCCGCTTTTGATACCATCGATCACCACATTCTTTTGGAGAGATTGGAAACCCAAATTGGTCTACATGGACAAGTTCTGGCCTGGTTTAGATCTTATCTGTCGGAAAGATATCAGTTTGTCTCTGTGAATGGTTCGTCCTCTGACAAATCAATTGTAAATTTCGGTGTTCCTCAAGGTTCCGTTCTAGGACCACTATTGTTTTCACTATATATTTTACCTCTTGGGGATGTCATTCGAAAACATAATGTTAAATTTCACTGCTATGCGGACGACACACAGCTGTACATTTCAATGAAACATGGTGAAGCCCCAAAATTGCCCTCGCTAGAAGCCTGTGTTTCAGACATAAGGAAGTGGATGGCTGCAAATGTTCTACTTTTAAACTCGGACAAAACAGAGATGCTTGTCCTAGGTCCCAAGAAACAAAGAGATCTTCTGTTGAATCTGACAATTAATCTGGATGGTTGTACAGTCGTCTCAAATAAAACTGTGAAGGACCTCGGCGTTACTCTGGACCCTGATCTCTCTTTTGAAGAACATATCAAGACTGCTTCAAGGACAGCTTTTTTCCATCTACGTAACATTGCAAAAATCAGAAACTTTCTGTCCAAAAATGACGCAGAAAAATTAATCCATGCTTTTGTTACTTCTAGGCTCGACTACTGCAATGCTCTACTTTCCGGCTACCCGGATAAAGCACTAAACAAACTTCAGTTAGTGCTAAATACGGCTGCTAGAATCCTGACTAGAACCAAAAAATTTGATCATATTACTCCAGTGCTAGCTTCCCTACACTGGCTTCCTGTTAAGGCAAGGGCTGATTTCAAGGTTCTACTGCTAACCTACAAAGCATTACATGGGCTTGCTCCTACCTATCTTTCCGATTTGGTCCTGCCGTACATACCTACACGTACGCTACGGTCACAAGACGCAGGCCTCCTAATTGTCCCTAGAATTTCTAAGCAAACGGCTGGAGGTAGGGCTTTCTCCTATAGAGCTCCATTTTTATGGAATGGTCTGCCTACCCATGTGAGAGACGCAGACTCAGTCTCAACCTTTAAGTCTTTACTGAAGACTTATCTCTTCAGTAGGTCCTATGATTAAGTATAGTCTGGCCCAGGAGTGTGAAGGTGAACGGAAAGGCTGGAGCAACGAACCGCCCTTGCTGTCTCTGCCTTGTCGGTTCCCCTCTTCCCACTGGGATTCTCTGCCTCTAACCCTTTTACAGGGGCTGAGTCACTGACTTACTGGTGTTCTTCCATGCCGTCCATGGGAGGGGTGCGTCACTTGAGTAGGTTGAGCCACTGACGTGGTCCTCCTGTCTGGGCTGGCGCCCCCCCCTTGGGTTGTGCCGTGGCGGACATCTTTGTGGGCTATACTCGGCCTTGTCTTCGGACGGTAAGTTGGTGGTTGTAGATATCCCTCTAGTGGTGTGGGGGCTGTGCTTTGGCAAAGTGGGTGGGGTTATATCCTGCCTGTTTGGCCCTGTCCGGGGGTATCATCGGATGGGGCCACAGTGTCTTCTGATCCCTCCTGTCTCAGCCTCCAGTATTTATGCTGCAGTAGTTTATGTGTCGGGGGGCTAGGGTCAGTCTGTTACATCTGGAGTATTCTCTTGTCTTATCCAGTGTCCTGTGTGAATGTAAATATGCTCTCTCTAATTCTCTCTTTCTTTCTTTCTTTCTTTCTCTCGGAGGACCTGAGCCCTAGGACTACCTGGCATGATGACTCCTTGCTGTCCCCAGTCCACCTGGCCATGCTGCTGCTCCAGTTTCAACTGTTCTGCCTGCGGCTACGGAACCCTGACCTGTTCACCGGACGTGCTTGTTGCACCCTCGACAATTACTATGATTATTATTATTTGACCATGCTGGTCATTTACGAACATTTTAACATCTTGACCATGTTCTGTTATAATATCCACCCGGCACAGCCAGAAGAGGACTGGCCACCCCTCATAGCCTGGTTCCTCTCTAGGTTTCTTCCTAGGTTTTTGGCCTTTCTCAGGAGTTTTTCCTAGGGAGTTTTTCCCAGCCACCGTGCTTCTTTCACATGCATTGCTTGCTGTTTGGGGTTTTAGGCTGGGTTTCTGTACAGCACTTTGAGATTTCAGCTGATGTACGAAGGGCTATATAAATAAATTTGATTTGATTTGATTTGGTAGAGGGTTGCAGAATTCCATTCTGAAAACTGAGGTAGATCAGGGTGGAATTTCATTGTGAAAAACTAGCCTTCTCTCTCTGGCAAGGAGAGTCGAAGGGAAAATGATTTTGGAATGGAATGCAGAAAGTAGCATTGGTTTTACAGCCTGGGCGTAGCCTATGACAAATCACAAATAAATAATAATAATAAAATATATATATACAGACACACCTACTCATTCAAGGGTTTTTCTTTATTTTTACTATTTTCTACATGGTAGAATAATAATGAAGACATCAAAACTATGAAATAACACATATGGAATCATGTAGTAACCAAAAATGTGTTAAACAAATCAAAATATATTTGAAATTCTTCAAAGTAGCCACATTTTGCCTTGATGACAGCTTTGCATACTCTTGGCATCCTCTTAACCAGCTTCATGAGGTAGTCACGTGGAATGCATTTCAATTAACAGGTGTGCCTTGTTAAAAGTACATTTGTGGAATTTATTTCCTTCTTAATGCGTTTGAGACAATCAGTTGTGTTGTGACAAGGTAGGGGTGATATACAAAAGATAGCCCTATTTGGTAAAAGACCAAGTCCATGTTATGGCAAGAACAGGTCAAATAAGCAAAGAGAAACAACAGTCCATCATTACTTTAAGACATGAAGGTCAGTCAATGTGGAGAATTTCAAGTACTTCGAAACTTTCTTCAAGTGCAGTTGCAAAAACCATCAAGCACTGTGATGAAACTGGCTCTCATGAGGACCGTCACAGGAAAGGAAGACCCAGAGTTACCTCTGCTGCAGAGGATAAGTTCATTAGAGTTACCAGCCTCAGAAATTGCAGGCCAAATAAATGCTTCACAGAGTTCAAGCAACCGACTCATCTCAACATCAACTGTTCAGAGGAGACTGCTTGAATCAGGCCTTCATGGTTGAATTGCTGCAAAGAAACCACTACTTAAGGACACCAATAATAAGAAGAGACTTGCTTGGGCCAAGAAACACGAGCACTTGACATTAGACCGGTGGAAATCTGTCCTTTGGTCTGATGAGTCCAAATTTGCGATTTTTGGTTGGAACCACCGTGTCTTTGTGAGACGCAGAGTAGGTGAATGGATGTTCTCTGCGTGTGTGGTTCCCACCGTGAAGCATGGAGGAGGAGGTGTGATGGTGTGGGGGTGCTTTGCAAGTGACACTGTCTGTGATTTATTTAGAATTCAAGGCACACTTGATCAACATGGCTACCACAGCATTCTGCAGCGATACGCCATCCCATCTGGTTTGCTCTTAGTGGGACATTGACCCAACACACCTCCAGGCTGTGTAAGGGCTATTTGACCAAGAAGGAGAGTGATGGAGTGCTGCATCAGATGATCTGGCCTCCACAATCACCTGACCTCAACCAAATTGAGATGGTTTGGGATGAGTTGGACCACAGAGTGAAGGAAAAGTAGCCAACAAGTGCTCAGCGTATGTGGGAACTCCTTCAAGATTGTTGGAAAAGCATTCCAGGTGAAGCTGGTTGAGAGAATGCTAAGAGTGTGCAAGGCTGTTATCAAGGCAAAGGGTGGTTACTTTGAAGAACACTTTTTTGGTTACTACATGATTCCATGTGTTATTTCATAGTTTTGATGTCTTCACTATTATTCTACAATGTAGAAAATAGTACATATAAAGAAAAACCCTTGAATGAGTAGGTGTGTCCAAACTTTCAACTGGTACTGTATGTATATTAAAAATATATATATTCAAAAAATATATACAGTGCCTTCTGAAAGTATTCAGACCTCTTGACTTTTTCCACAATTTGTTAGGGTACTGACTTATTCTAAAATGTATAAAATCTTCGTTTTTTATCAATCTACACACAATACCCCATAATGACAAAGCAAAATCTGGTTTCTATTAGTATTTGCAAAAAAACAAAAATTTTTTTTAACTATACAGAAATATTACATTTACATAAGTATTCAGACCCTTTACTCAGTATTTTGTTGAAGCATCTTTGGCAGAAATTACAGCCTCGAGTCTTCTTGGGTATGACGCTACAAGCTTGGTACACCTGAATTTGGGGAGTTTCTCCCATTTTCCTATGCAGATCCTCTCAAGCTCTGTCAGGTGGGATGGGGAGCATTGCTCCACACCTATTTTCAGGTCTCTCCAGACATGGGTTCAAGTCCGGGCTCTGGCTGGGCCACTCAAGGACATTCAGAGACTTGTCTTGAAGACACACCTGCGTTGTCTTGGCTGTGTGTTTAGGGTCGTTGTCCTGTTGGAAGGTAAACCTTGCTCCAGTCTGAGGTCCTGAGCGCTCTGGAGCAGGTTTTCATCAAGGATCTCTCTGTACTTTGCTCCGTTCATCTTTCCCTCGATCCTGACTAGTCTCCCAGTCCCTGCCTCTGAAAAAAAAAAACACAGCATGGTGCTGCCACCACCATGCTTCACCGCAGGGATAGTGCCAGGTTTCCTCCGCACGTGACGCTTGATATTCAGGCCAAAGAATTTATTATTGGTTTCATCAGACCAGAGAATCTTGTTTCTCATGGTCTGAGAGTCTTTAGGTGCCTTTTGACAAACTCCAAACGAGCTGTCATGTGCCTTTTACTGAGGAGTGGTATCTGTCTGGCCACTCTACCATAAAGGCCTGATTGATGGAGTGCTGCAGAGATGGTTGTCCTTCTGGAAGGTACTCCCATCTCCACAGAGGAAATCTGGAGCTCTGTCAGAGTGACCATCGGGTTATTGGTCACCTCCTTGACCAAGGCCCTTCTCCCCGATTGCTCAGTTTGGCCTTGGTGGTTCCAAACTTCTTTCATTTAAGTCTGAGGAGGCCACTGTGTTCTTGAAGACCTTCAATGCTGCCGACATTTTTTGGTACCCTTCCCCAGATCTGTGCCTGGACACAATCCTGTCTCGGAGCTCTACAGACAATTCCTTCGACCTCATGGCTTGGCTTTTGCTCTGACATGCACTGTCAACTGTGGGACCTTATATAGACAGGTGTGTGCCTTTCCAAATCATGTCCAATCAATTGAATTTACCACAGGTGGACTCCAATCAAGTCATAGAAACATCTGAAGGATGATCAATGGAGGAATTGTGTGCAGATTTTTTTATTTATTCATACATTTTAGAATAAGGCTGTAACATAACAAAATGTGGAAAAAGTCAAAAGGGGTGAATACTTTCCCAAGACACTGTATATTATAGCCATATATTTAGAAACACATTTTAAGAAAATGGAAAAGAGTTTTGACAAAAGTGACTGTGGTTCAATACACACCACAGCAGTCGTCCTATGCAATCTTTTACCTCTTGTCACCTGCTGTAATGTTCTGAGCTGTTTATTTGTTGTGTAATAGCGCTAAGCTTTGGCCTTGAACACTGAGAAGTGACTAAACAACGTTGTTCAAATAAAGCGGTAGTGCGCTGCATGAATACAGTCATCACCCGCTCAGTCAATACAGCTTTGGGGTGTCTTGAAATCCACTTTACAAATAACATATAATATTGCTATTATTTAACCTTTCTTGGTGGTTGAAGGCTGGGCAATATGGCTCTCTTATCGAAAGTTAGAATCTAAACTAATTATATGTGGCAGAACATGCAGGGAAATGGGAGAATGTGTCACCACTGATATGAAGCTGGTCCTGGCGCTGTCCTTTCAGCACCAGATGTCGAGCTATGCGGGTGGAGCAGGTCAGGACCACGGTGAGCGGTTATAGCCAACAAAATGCTGCTCAATGCTGCAGCGCTGCACTTCAATGCATCTGCTGGAATACACACACACACACACACACACACATACACACACACACACACACATACACACACACACACACACACACATACACACACACACACATACACACACACACACACACACACACATTACGATTTCTAGCTAGAGAGCACTTATCAATAAACTACAGGATAATTGTTACTCTACTATGTTACATATGGCTCTACAACGCACTGGACGTTTCACCCACCTGCGTGAGCCTCAGCCTATGTTCTCCCCCCAATGGAGAATTCCAATCACGGGTTGGAAGTGACTGGAAAAGACGGGAGAGAGCGAGCCGACCGGTGAAGTGACGATATCTCGAGTCACTTTT
>NC_042962.1:54078488-54145988 GCF_901001165.1 Salmo trutta | reverse complement strand
TGCATATAACATCGAAATTGTATCCACGAGTTAATTTGACTCTGGTGAAGGAGATAAAGGGATTCATTGCCAAAATCACATACTATACCTTTAAGGTTACTTGGAGAACTCTTGACTGATAAATAGCCTTTGAGTTAAGTGGGGTTTCTTGATGTGGCATCTACAGTTCTTCAGAATTTTAAAAGATTCTTGAAATGTACGGAAGCCTCCAGGTGTGTCCCTTTCATAGCACACAGGAAATTGGCCAGTGTTAATAGTGTTTATTTTTCAGTGTAACATTTCTAGTGTTGATTAGGGAGTTAAATTAACACTGGAAGAGTTAAATTAACACTAAGTGGTGAAAAATAATCCCAGTGTTGGTGTTACAGTTTTTCTCCATTGGTTTGGCTCATTTCTTGAAACAGAAATTACATTCTCAAAACTCTAAGATCATTTGGCAAAACAGTCTTACAGTTCAGCACAACACTATAGCTCACTTGCAAAAGCTCATATCTCTCCTAAAACTGTTCACTCATGCTTCAAAACTAAATTCCTTTCCCATATAAAGAGTCAGTGCCACGAAAATGGCAAAGATCCTTCTCAATTGCTTTGGCTCATTTCTTGAAACAGACCGGACGTTCTCAACACTCTTGGTGCTTTAACCAAAACTACATTTCCTTCTCATTTAAACAGTCAGTGCCCCCAAAATGCTTCGTCCCTTTGGCATTGTGTAAGCACTGCAAGTCAAAATGTTTAGATGTTTTGTCACTATGGCAGAGGACCATTGAAATATCCCTCATGTCCACCTTTCAGTCTTAGCCCAGTCCTTCATTGACAATGGTTACTGTACTGTTTTTTGTCCAGCTAACAGAATACAATTGTGTATAAAACTGAGAAAAAAAATAGGATTTTAGGGTAAGAGTAGCCTCCAAGGTTTGACATCAAACATTGCACTCATACTGCCAAGGAAATTGTAACCATTATCATTCACACACATAAAGTAACTTCCATACATCAGAGTAAAAAGAAAATATATACAGCATAATATACTGAAATATAAACACACAAACAAAAAACTATGAAAATGATATGCAGCCTACAGTGCTGTAAATAAAGCTGGAGTTTCACAACTAACAGTTCTTCACTGGTCGCTGTCCTCACCCTCCCTCTCCTGGCCACCATCCTCACCCTCCTGGCCATCCACACGCTGCTGTCCTCACCCTCCCTCTCCTGGCCACCATCCTCACCCTCCTGGCCATCCACACGCTGCTGTCCTCACCCTCCCTCTCCTGGCCACCATCCTCACCCTCCTGGCCATCCACACGCTGCTGTCCTCACCCTCCCTCTCCTGGCCACCATCCTCACCCTCCTGGCCATCCACACGCTGCTGTCCTCACCCTCCCCCTCCTGGCCACCATCCTCACCCTCCTGGCCACCATCCTCACCCTCCTGGCCATCCACACGCTGCTGTCTGTCTGGCCACAGATTCTCATCCACATCACAGCGTATATTCTCCCTTGCGATGCAACGAGGGAAGAAACGGCGTGCATGTCGCAACCATCCCCTACACTGATCTCCTGTAATATCCTCACACGCAGCGTCCATTGCATGGAGCAGGGACCTCTGATCTTGAGCCCGATGCTCATACACTCTCCACCTCCAAGCGGAGAAATACTCCTCAATAGGATTGAGGAAAGGAGAGTAAGGTGGTAGGAACACCATGACCATCCTTGGATGAGTAGTGAACCAGGCCCTGATGAGCGGGCCACGGTGGAAATTCACATTGTCCCATACAATGACATATTGTGGTAGGTGAGGCCCTACGAGACCTCTCTCATTTTCAGGGATCAAATCAAAATGAAGGCGGTCCAAGAAGATGAGGAGCTTCTGTGTATTGTATGGGCCAAGACTGGGGATGTGAGTGGCCACACCATTCTCAGATATGGCAGCACACATAGTTATATTGCCCCCTCGCTGGCCTGGGACATCCGCCGTGGCCCGGTGGCCAATAATATTACGGCCACGTCTTCGGCCCTTGGCCAGGTTGAAGCCAGCTTCATCCACAAACACGAGGATGTGATGGGTCTCGTTTCCTTCCAATGCCATTATTCTCTACAATAGCGTAAAAAAAGAAAACATCAAATCAGTCATACAGAAGAGCCATACACTACAGTTACAGACAATTACATAGGAATGTTCTATGTTCTCCACAAGTTCAATATACTACTGGCCACTACTCCAGTGGTTCCAAACCTGGGGTACATGTACCCCTATGCAGAGGTACTACAGGGGGTATTTGACAGAAAGGGGAGGGGGGAAATCATCAATGACTAGACTTACTGAAATGTTACAGTAAAACCCACAGTATTAGATAGATTTACATGGGAGGCACTAATTGCAGCTCTTTGACCCCTTTTCTTATTGTATGTTATATTCTTCAAAATAAGGATTATAATGATAATTGCATCATACAGTAAGCTGCAGTTTTTAGGCGAAATGTTGAAGTCAGATAAATCAAATACTTCCATACCTGGATTACCTGGATACACAAATCAGGTAAAGTGGGTACTGAAGCCAAAAAAATTTGGGAACCACTGCTTAATTGTAAAAAGGTTATAATGATGGACAACCAGTAACTGGCTTACATGTACATACTGGTACCGCAGCTCTTTCACTCTATCAGAGTTCCTCTCAAATGGTACCCTGTAAATTTGCTTCATTGTCATCTGATGCTTCTTCAATATCCGGTCTATTGTGGAGTTGCTTATAGAGTTGACATTTTGGAATATGGCATTGTCTTGTAGGATTGCAGCGTGGATCTGTCTCAATGTGATGACATTATTTGCCATCACCATGTTACAGATCTCTTGTTCTTGTTGTTCATTGAGAAGTTTTCCTCTGCCACCCGTGCAAGGTTGTCGTCCAATCCTAGATATAGAAGTCAAAGGACAACACTCCATTCGTAATGTATACCTTATGTATTCCTTACAGAATGAGTTACCTATGTAATTGTATTGTTGTTTTACTTACAGTAACTTTACCACAATTCTAATGCATCACTGCACAGTGACTGGAATACTACTGTAAACTGTATCATCAATACTGTAGAAAATAAACTATTCCATAGTTTATTTTCTCCAATGTTTTTCTTGTCATTTTTAGTATCATAACATCCCATTGAGGTAAGATATTACTGTAGGCCTATCACACACACACACACACACGCATGCACGCACGCACGCACGCACGCACGCACGCACACACACACACACACACACACACACACACACACACACACACACTAAATGAATAGGTAAATGTGTAAATAAATATATTTCTTGCTCTATGCACAGTGTCCTGTCCTATACAACATATAATTCCATCATTGACTGACTACATACCTGTTTTCCCTGCGAAAGGTTTGGATGATGGAGGAGACTGTTGAGCGAGGCACATTAGGCTGCACTCGGCGACCTGCCTCCGCCATTGTGAGGCCATTGTTGATGACATGGTCTATAATTGTGGCCCGAATTTCATCCGGGACAGCATGGTGTCTTCGTGCTCCTCGGCCTCTTCCCCCTATTCCACCACCATGCACCCTTACTCCTCCTCCTCCTCCTCCTCTTCTTCCTCTTCCTCGAGCAGGCAGTTGCCCTTGTTCATTAACTTGGCCAGGTGCCTCCATGTTCAGAAATTGTACTGGTCCTGCATGGTCAAGCTCTTTACATACATGTTTGGCAGCATTCACAGTCATGGACAGCACCTGTCAGGTAACTAAACATACTGTTTGATTGGTCATCTGAGATGTGTGAAACTCCTCCTTCATTAGTCAAGTTTTAGTTTCACCTGACTGTCAATTGCTGTAATACCTTTATCAAACGTTCCAAGGGATTCATATATGGTATTCATGGTATTATGTTCTTGACTAATTTTGACAATTGAACAGACTATTGTGCATGTGATGACTTATACAATGAAATGACGCTGACACGTTTTGGAGCGAACAACCATTAGACTGAGAATCAACAATCAGTTTAGATCGATAAGATCTATTCACTTGGAAATTGTGCTAAATGTAGGCTACATGTACTTAATCATTTGCAAAGATGTACTGAGACATTGAGACATGTACTTAGACATTTGCAATTTGATGAAATGAATGAGAAATTCAATTCTGTTGTGAACAATTGCCAAGGGGTTTGGAGGTTTGTCCATGTAGTTTTGAGAATGTAATTTCTGTTTCAAGAAATGAGCCAAACCAATGGAGAAAAACTGTAATAACCAGAGTTGAAACAAAACCGTGCCCATCATTATCATACTTCCCAGCATTCTCTATTGCTGGCAGATTTTTGTTTCAATATGTGGACCCCAGGAAAAGTAGCTGTTGCTTTAGCACTAGTTCATTGGGATCCTTAAAAAATCCAAAATCCAAAATATCTATATTTTTTGCATGTACATTGATTGATTAATTAATCTTATGCTACTCAAATATAAATAGCAGACATTTTTGTAAACTAATATAATTTGTTACTTGGACTTATTGCACCTGTTACTGAAATGGTTGTTCCAGTTTAGATGCTTAAGGTAGTCTGATATGTTAGTCTTCCCAACCATAGCAGTCATTCTCAATGCAGGTTGTGGGTGGATAAACATTCCAAATGTTGGATATCCCCACTTTTAATGGATTCCAATAAGAATTACATATCACTTCGCAAAACAGCATAAAATGACTTGCAGGTCTGACGTGACGTGTAAACCTTGAGTTTCAGGACACTGTATTAGGGTATAACTAGGCCCTCAAAAAAAGGCATTATGTAATATGTATTGTATTGTTTAAAAGAATAACATTTTAAAGATAACATATTCACTTAGGATCTCTACTTGGTGAAGGCCACAGGATTGAAAATTAATGAATGCAACAACCCTTTCTCTGTCACTAACAAGTCATGGATGGTAACTCTACAATTCGCTCAAAGGCAAGGCACACTGGGAAATCCACCACTGAATTCACAGGCGGCTGGTGGCATCTTAATGTGGGAGGACGGGCTTATAGTAATGGCTTGAATGGAAATAATGGAATGGTTGTAACGGCTGTCTTCGTCGTCAGATGAAACAGAGAAGTCATCGTCGGAAAAGGTGGACCAATACGCAGCGGAGGATGTGTTCATCATTAGTGTTTTAATAGAACAACGTGAACACTATACAAAAAACAAGAAAACTGACAGCCAACAGTCTTGTCAGGTGCAAACACTAACAGAAACAATTACCCACAAAACCCAAAGGAAAAACATGCTCCTTATGTGTGACTCCCAATCAACAACAACGAACTTCAGCTGTGCCTGATTGGGAGCCACACACGGCCCAAAACACAGAAATACAAAAACCTAGAAAAAGAACATAGAACGCCCACCCAATGTAACACCCTGGCCTAACCAAAATAAAGAACAAAAAACCCCTCTCTATGGCCAGGGCGTTACAATGGTATCAAACACATCACACATATGGTTTCCATGTGTTTGATACCATTCCATTCACTCCATTCCAGCCATTATTATGAACTGTCCTTTACAGAACCTATTAGAGATCTATAAAGAACCATGCATACACCTTTATTTTTAATAGGTCTACACAATTGTAGCCCTCCACAAGTCTGGCTCATCCTTGGGAGCAATTTCCAAATGCCTGAAGGTACCACGTTCATCTGTACAAACAATAGTACACAAGCATAAACACCATGGGACCACGCAGCCGTCATACCGCTCAGGAAGGAGATGCGTTCTGTCTCCTAGAGATGAACGTACTTTGGTGCGAAAAGTGCAAATCAATCCCAGAACAACAGCAGAGGACCTTGTGAAGATGCTGGAGGAAACAGGTACAAAAGTATCTATATTCACAGTTAAACGAGTCCTATATCGACATAACCTGAAAGGCCGATCAGCAAGGAAGAAGCCACCACTCCAAAACTGCCATAAAAAAACAGACTATGGTTTGCAACTGCACATGGGGACAAAGATCCTACTTTTTGGAGAAATGTCCTCTGGTCTGATGAAACTGTTTGGCCATAATGACCATTGTTATGTTTGGAGGAAAAAAGGGGAGGCTTGCAAGTCGAAGAACACCATCCCAACCATGAAGAACGGGGGTGGCAGCATCATGTTGTGGGGGTGCTTTGCTGCAGGAGGGACTGGTGCACTTCACAAAATAGATGGCATCATGAGGCAGGAAAATTATGTGTATATATTGAAGCAACATCTCAGACATCAGTCAGGAAGTTAAAGCTTGGTCGCAAATGGGTCTTCCAAATGGACAATGACCCCAAACATACTTCAAAAGCTGTTTCAAAATGGCTTAAGGACAACAAAGTCAAGGTATTGGAGTGGCCATCACAAAGCCCTGACCTCAATCCTATAGAACATTTGTGGGCAGAACTGAAAAAGCGTGTGCGAGCAAGGAGGCCTTCAAACCTGACTCAGTTACACCAGCTCTGTGAGGAGGAATGGGCCAAAATTCACCCAAATTATTGTGGGAAGTTTGTGGAAGGCTACCCAAAACGTTTGACCCTGATTGAGTGTATGTACACTTCTGACCCACTGGGAATGTGATGAAAGAAATAAAAGCTGAAATAAATCATTCTCTCTACTATTATTCTGGCATTTCACATTCTTAATATAAAGTGGTGATCCTAACTGACCTAAAACAGGGAATTTTTACTATGATTAAATGTCAGGAATTGTGAAAACTGAGTTTAAATGCATTTGGCTAAGGTGTATGTAAACTTCCGACTTCAACTGTACAGGAACTCCCTCCAATAGACATTGAAACATTGCAGTAAATCGCAAACTTCCACAAGTCAGTCTCGAGGGAGAGACCGTGGTGGAGCTGGAATCTCATAATGTTCTGGGTCCATTGTTCCAGCACAGCACAATTCTACACAATTCCAACCCAACAGGTCTTGTAAACAAAGCTTCTTCAAAGCTGACTGATACTGTATAGTGATTATACCAGGCTGTTATCTGCAGAAGCTATATATGAGTTTGTTGTGACATTGGGACAGTGGTCCAGTCACTTTTGACAGAAGAAACAACATTGCAATTGTAAATACAGGCATTTCAGTTTAGTTAGTGTCTATTTTTGCTATCAGTGACAGCCTGAGAGAGAGAGAGAGAGAGAGAGAGAGAGAGAGAGAGAGGGGGGAGAAGGAGAGAGCGAGATAGAGAGAGAGAGAGAGAGAGAGAGAGAGAGAGAGAGAAAGACTGTCAGCTTGTCTTCTACAGGCTTCTGACCCAGACTCCCAGCAGTTGGTTATATGTTCACAGCCTGCTCTGGGTTATAGCTGCCTGGCTGGCTGGCTGCTTGGTAGAGGGCCTAGCACTTGTTTGTTATATACACCCGGCCTCAATAGCTTGTACTTGTTGTTTTGTTTGTCTCTGTGTGTGAAGTATCTCTTGGCAGCCGCTGTCCATGGTGCTGACCATGGTGCTGACCAGGGCCATTAGAAAACTGGGAGTGTTGAATGGACAGCTCCAAATGAAGTACCTTATACCAGGGGTAGCCAGCCCTTCTCCTGGGAAGCCCCTGCTACAGGTTATTTCCCCCACCTCTGCAGGTGTGTGTGTGTGTGCAGTTTAAATCCCGAGAGAGAGAGAGAAAGAGAGGGAGAGAGAGAGAGAGAGAGAGATAAAGTACAAGAATGGCCAGCAGGAATGTTGAGAGAGAGCTTTAACAACCAGTTCATTTTTATTGTTTATTTCACTTTTATTAATGATCTATTTGACTTGCTTTGGCAATGTAAATATATGTACTATATAAAGTACTTAAAACATGCTTATCGCTGTGCAGATACAATGTTATAATTCCTTGAACAAGGTTTAGATTGATTGAAGCAGAAAGTGTGTGAGTCAGACAACAGCTCTATTCCCAAAGGTACGACTCATCTCTGCTACAGGACTACTTTCATCAAGAGCTCCCATAACAGCTCATTCTACAGGGGAACTCTCTCTCTCACTGACACTCACTCACAATCTCTCACTCTCTTTCTCTCTCACTCTCTCTCTCTCTCTCTCTCTCTCTCTCTCTCTCTCTCTCTCTCTCTCGCTCGCTCGCTCTGTCGTTTCAATATAAGCCACTCAGCATCACTGACCGTCATTCATTGTTTAAAGGGAAAAAGGTGGTTATTTAATGCCTCATATCCCATTTAACCGTGTCCCAGCTATAAGCTTTCTCACTTCCTTTCTTCCGCACGCACACACACACACACACACACACACACACACACACACACACACACACACACACACACACACACACACACACACACACACACACACACACACACACACACACACACGCACGCACACACTCACGTAAAGACACACCCACACACACATACATCCTCAGGGGTTGAATGTTGTATTGACCGCTGCTGGATCCATGATCAGTTGAGGCCAGAGAGAAAGGTCAAGGTTCAGTGATACGCAACATTAAATTAGCACATCAATTTCTACCTCATAACACAGAATGAGAAAATGGTGTGTGTGGGCTGGGTATTTGAAGATCCCAGTACTAGAAGGACATTTGAGTCTTAGTTTTGTATTTTGATTGAGAAACCAGCATTCTATATTAGCACAAGAGCTCAATATAGACAGCCAGTGTAAGGTCCTACAGATTGCCAGAGGGGTGAACTCTATGTGGAGCAGGCATCCGGCTTTGGCTTGCGTAAATGCCCAGCTAGTGTAATGGTGCTAGCATTAGCATCCCTCAGACTGTCAGTGCAATTCCTATTGGAAATGCTAACAGGTAGCACCTCTCGCTATACAGCTTTGTAATTAAGCAATAACACACAAGGGGTTGTGGTATATGACCAATATACCATGGCTAAGGGCTGTTCTTAGCCATGACGCAATGCACTACCTTATTGGTATTATAAACTGGTTCCTAATGTAATTAGAAAAGTTCAAAAAAATGTTTGTTATACCATGATATACAGTCTGATATAGCATAGCTTTCAGCCAATCAGCATTCAGGGTTCAAACCACCCAGTTTATAATAAAGCTTATATCATTGCAGGACTCTCAGGGGACATGTGATAGGCTATTTTCTGTTCAAAGGAAACAGTTTAGGATTATGTCCTCCTTTTCATATTCACTGATCTAACAACAGGAGAGAGGTAACAGCTGATGTGCTGGTGACCTGACAACAGGAGAGAGGTAACAGCTGATGTGCTGGTGACCTGACAACAGGTAAGAGGTAACAGCTGATGTGCTGGTGACCTGACAACAGGACAGAGGTAACAGCTGATGTGCTGGTGACCTGACAACAGGACAGAGGTAACAGCTGATGTGCTGGTGACCTGACAACAGGACAGAGGTAACAGCTGATGTGCTGGTGACCTGACGACAGGTAAGAGGTAACAGCTGGTGTGCTGGTGACCTGACAACAGGTAAGAGGTAACAGC
This sequence comes from Salmo trutta, assembly GCF_901001165.1. Taxonomy (NCBI): domain Eukaryota; kingdom Metazoa; phylum Chordata; class Actinopteri; order Salmoniformes; family Salmonidae; genus Salmo; species Salmo trutta. The sequence goes on along the minus strand of NC_042962.1, from coordinate 54,136,555 downwards.
TGATGTGCTGGTGACCTGACAACAGGACAGAGGTAACAGCTGATGTGCTGGTGACCTGACAACAGGACAGAGGTAACAGCTGATGTGCTGGTGACCTGACAACAGGACAGAAGTAACAGCTGATGTGCTGGTGACCTGACGACAGGAGAGAGGTAACAGCTGATGTGCTGGTGACCTGACAACAGGAGAGAGGTAACAGCTGATGTGCTGGTGACCTGACAACAGGAGAGAGGTAACAGCTGATGAGCTGGTGACCTGACGACAGGAGAGAGGTAACAGCTGATGTGCTGGTGACCTGACGACAGGTAAGAGGTAACAGCTGGTGTGCTGGTGACCTGACAACAGGTAAGAGGTAACAGCTGATGTGCTGGTGACCTGACAACAGGACAGAGGTAACAGCTGATGTGCTGGTGACCTGACAACAGGACAGAGGTAACAGCTGATGTGCTGGTGACCTGACAACAGGACAGAGGTAACAGCTGATGTGCTGGTGACCTGACGACAGGAGAGAGGTAACAGCTGATGTGCTGGTGACCTGACAACAGGACAGAGGTAACAGCTGATGTGCTGGTGACCTGACAACAGGACAGAGGTAACAGCTGATGTGCTGGTGACCTGACAACAGGAGAGAGGTAACAGCTGATGTACTGGTGACCTGACAACAGGACAGTGGTAACAGCTGATGTGCAGGTGACCTGACAACAGGAGAGAGGTAACAGCTGATGTGCTGGGGACCTGACAACAGGACAGAGGTAACAGCTGATGTGCTGGTGACCTGACAACAGGACAGAGGTAACAGCTGATGTGCTGGTGACCTGACAACAGGACAGAGGTAACAGCTGATGTGCTGGTGACCTGACAACAGGACAGAGGTAACAGCTGATGTGCAGGTGACCTGACAACAGGAGAGAGGTAACAGCTGATGTGCTGGTGACCTGACAACAGGACAGAGGTAACAGCTGATGTGCAGGTGACCTGACAACAGGAGAGAGGTAACAGCTGATGTGCTGGTGATCTGACAACAGGACAGAGGTAACAGCTGATGTGCTGGTGACCTGACAACAGGAGAGAGGTAACAGCTGATGTGCTGGTGACCTGACAACAGGACAGAGGTAACAGCTGATGTGCAGGTGACCTGACAACAGGACAGAGGTAACAGCTGATGTGCTGGTGACCTGACAACAGGACAGAGGTAACAGCTGATGTGCTGGTGACCTGACAACAGGAGAGAGGTAACAGCTGATGTGCTGGTGACCTGACAACAGGAGAGAGGTAACAGCTGATGTGCTGGTGACCTGACAACAGGTAAGAGGTAACAGCTGATGTGCTGGTGACCTGACAACAGGAGAGAGGTAACATCTGATGTTGGTGACTGTTCTGACACACCAGTGCATTGTGATTTTAGTGTCTGCCTGATCACACAATTATATACAATGATACATTGAGCTGGACAGCCCCAGACTGGAAAACACCTTTATATACAATGATACATTGAGCTGCCCACCCCAGACTGGGAAAAGAAGAGAAAATGGAGATTTGCTGAATTGTCCGTTTCTCTGTTCTCTCTGAACTGCACTATTAGTACAAGTTCTGTGGATTTCTTACTGCTGAGGTTGACATGTCAGTGTGTGTGTGTACGTATCTGTGTGTGTATTTAAGTGTATGTGTATGTTTGTGTATGTGCAATATCAAATCAATAGTGGTAAGTGGTAGCTCTCTTCTCTATTCTCTTCTCTCTTTCTCTCGTTTCATGTCTCTCTGTTTCACTCTCTCTCTCTCTCTCTCTTCTGTGACTCTGTGGCCCGGGCCTGAGGCATATATATTTTTACCACCCACCACACTTCCTCTTTGTCTACTGGCTGGTGTTAAAGGCGTGTGCCCAATACACAACGTGCTGCGGTTTGCCCTGCTGCCTCTCCATTCTGTATGTCTAAGAGGAGTTTAGATGGCATACAGGTTCCTTTACTTGCCATTGTGATTGATTCTTATTACGTAATGACATCACAGGGTTTAGTTGACCATTCTGATGGTTTCTCATTATGACATCACAAAGGACTTTGTTGACCATTCTGATGGTTTCTCATTATGACATCACAAAGGACTTTGTTGACCATTCTGATGGTTTCTCATTATGACATCACAAAGGACTTTGTTGACCATTCTAAATTAGTCTCATTATGACATCACAAAGGACTTGTTTGGTCATTTTAACAGATCCCAATTGATGACATCACAGCTGAGGACGTGTACTATATAATTCTGACAGAGCATAATGTAAATTTGTTTAAATAATTGTTAAATCAATGAGGGTCTTCTCTTATCTCACTGCTGCTTATGTCCAAGAGGGTTCAGAAATATACATTTCTCTATTTCAAATCAAATCAAAGTTTATTTGTCACGTATTTCTACTTTGCACACTCATCTACTGTCAAATCTAGATTCCAGTGTTTTAATTGCTATATTGTATTTACTTCGCCACCATGGCCTATTCATTGCCTTTACCTCCCTTATCTCACCTCATTTGCTCACATTGTATATAGACTTATTTTTCTACTGGATTATTGACTGTATGTTTGTTCTACTCCATGTGTAACTCTGTGTTGTTGTATGTGTCGAACTGCTTTGCTTTATCTTGGCCAGGTCGCAGTTGTAAATGAGAACTTGTTCTCAACTTGCCTACCTGGTTAAATAAAGGTAAAATAAAAAATAAATAAAAACGTGCACCGAATACAACGGGTGTTTGCTTACTTAAAATAAAAGCTACAGAAACAAACGTTAGGTTGTAAATTAGATGTTGTGGTGCAGCGCCCCCATGTGCATCTGTGTGTGTGTCTGTGTGTGTGTCTGTGTGTGTGTCTGTGTGTGTGTCTGTGTGTGTGTGTGTGTGTGTGTGTGTGTGTGTGTGTGTGTGTGTGTGTGTGTGTGTCTGTGTGTGTGTGTGTCTGTGTGTGTGTGTGTCTGTGTGTGTGTGTCTGTGTGTGTGTGTCTGTGTGTGTCTGTGTGTGTGTTTAACTATTCTTGTGGGGACCAGAAGTGCCCACAAGAATAGTAAACAAACAGAAATTTGACCAACTGAGGACATTTTGTTAGTCCCCACGAGATCAAATGCTATTTCTAGGGGGTTTAGGGTTAAGGTTAGAATAAGTGTTAGAAATACGTTAGGGTTAGGGTTAGTTTTAGGCTTAGGAGTTAGGGTTAGGGTAAAGGTTAGGTTTAGGGTTAGGGTTAGGGGTTAGGGAAAATAGGATTTTGAATGGGACTGAATTGTGTGTCCCCACAAGGTTAGCTGTACAAGACTGTGTGTGTGTGTGTGTGTGTGTGTGTGTGTGTGTGTGTGTGTGTGTGTGTGTGTCTGTGTATGTGTCTGTGTGTGTGTCTGTGTGTCTGTGTGTGTGTCTGTGTGTGTCTGTGTGTGTGTCTGTGTGTGTGTTTAACTATTCTTGTGGGGACCAGAAGTGCCCACAAGAATAGTAAACAAACAAAAATTTGACCAACTGAGGACATTTTGTTAGTCCCCACAAGGTTAAATGCTATGTCTAGGGGGTTTAGGGTTAAGGTTAGAATAAGTGTTAGAAATACGTTAGGGTTAGTTTTAGGGTTAGGAGTTAGGGTAAAGGTTAGGTTTAGGGATAGAGTTAGGGGTTAGGGAAAATAGGATTTTGAATGGGACTGAATTGTGTGTCCCCACAAGGTTAGCTGTACAAGACTGTGTGTGTGTGTGTGTGTGTGTGTGTGTGTGTGTGTGTGTGTGTGTGTGTGTGTGTGTGTGTGTGTGTGTGTGTGTGTGTGCAACTAGCTCTCACAATCTCACTTCAGAATTGGACGTCATCCATGTTTCTCAAACGTCAAATTTCAACGTTCTTCCAAACGTTACATTTTGAAGTGTTTAAGGTCAAGTTTAGGCATTATCTCAGAATTTTAAGTAACAGCGCTCACTGTTGTCCCATGTGGCCGGTCGAATACTGACTTGTATCACGAGTGACCTGGTGTGTGTGTGTGTGCATACCATGTTTGTGTGCTTTCATTAGCTTATCATCATGAGTCCGAATTACTAACTCTACACTAAAGACAACCTTTCTCCTGATCTCTTCTTACTTAAACCTACAAACACTGTTGTCTGCAGACACATAGCTTAAACAGCCACTCTACACTGATGTACATCTATGTTTTCTCTACTTCTGTTTTCATGTTTAGTTTGTTCTCTAATACATTATCCAGTATCTGAAAGCTGCTTATGATTCCCCCATGTCCTCGCTTGCTCCTCACTGCAACACGAACTCAGCCCCCCTTCTGTGACAATAACAAACCCACTACTGAATGGCCTACATTTCCACAGAATGTAGATCCCTGGACTACTTTACCTATAACTCCCCGCTGCAACGCCTTTATTTCCACCTTTTATGTGTGTGTGTGCGTCGTGATAAGGGTTTAGAGGTTTCCCTTCAGGTCTATATGTTGTCATAGTGAGTGTGGAAGTGAGGACAGATACCAGTGCAGATATCTCTGCTAAGCATACTTCAACGGCATCAGAAGTGGAGCCAGTAGACAGACTTATAAGGACCCCAGTCAACAACATTCCTGGTGGCCATTCTCGTACTCTCTCTCTCTCTCTCTCTCTCTCTCTCTCTCTCAGTGTTTCTTATGAGGTCCTGATGACTGTATGACACAACAGAGATATTCCTAGCCCTGGGTGTGATATAGGGAAGGGGGAGTGGAGAGATATAACCGGGGGTCCATGGAGGGTGTTTGTGTCGCTCATGGATTTAGAGACAGTGCTGCGGATAACAGAGAGGAGGATACGTACTGCATTGGGGAAACTCACACCAGGTAAGGAATGGGTTAGATAGTTTGAAAAAGAGAGAGGGAGAGGGAAAAGGAGTGAGGGAGTGAGAGAGAAGGAGAGGGAGAGAGGGAGAGAGGGAAAGGGAGAGAGACAGAGCGAAAAGGAAATAGAGAAAAGGCGGGTCACGGGATGTTACCGTGGTTGTCTGGTCAGGACACTCTGGTAAGTCATTGGGTCCCTGTTGGGTCACAGATGAAGCCTATTGGATGTTTCATAACACTATTGCACTGGGGGAAATTGAGAATCAAATCAACAAGCAGTTGATGCCTGAATTGTCTGCTTGTTCAATCTGTAAACCTGTAGCTAGTCATCTTTGGTATTTGTTTTTTTATAAAGTTATAAAATATCCTGTCGCCCTATTGTGATGTCCTCATGCCTTATTCAGTGTGGCCCTACAGTGATTTCATTATAACAAATGCTATCATTGTAGATTTTGTCTGGCCCTATTGTGATGTCCTCATGTCAAATTCCCACTGGCCCTATTGTGAAGTCATCATGTTACAGTAAATTCTGTCCATGCAGATTCGGTCTGTCCCTATTGTGAAGTCATCATGTCAAATTCCCACTGGCCCTGTTGTGATGTCATCATGTTACAGTAAATTCTGTCCATGCAGATTCGGTCTGTCCCTATTGTGAAGTCATCATGTCAAATTCCCACTGGCCCTGTTGTGATGTCATCATGTTACAGTAAATTCTGTCCATGCCAGATTCGGTCTGTCCCTATTGTGAAGTCATCATGTCAAATTCCCACTGGCCCTGTTGTGATGTCATCATGTTACAGTAAATTCTGTCCATGCAGATTCGGTCTGTCCCTATTGTGAAGTCATCATGTCAGATTCTATCTGTGATTGCTCCTCCTGTCCTCCTCCTCCTCCTTCTATTCCTCTTCCTCCTCCTCCTGTTCCTCCTCCTCCTCGCCCTCCTCCTCCTTCTTCTTATCCATTTATTCTTCCTCTTCTTCCTCCTTCTCTTCCTCTTCCTGCTCCTCCTGTTCCCCCACCTCCTTCTCTTCCTCCTCCTCCTGTTCCTCCTCCTCATCCTCTTCCTCCTCATCCTCCTCCTCAACCTCATCCTTCTCCTCATCCTCTTCCACTTCTTCCTTCTCCTCCTCCTGTTCCTCCTCCTCCTCCTCTTCCTCCTCATCATCCTCATCCTCCTCCTCCTCCTCTTCCTCCTCATCCTTCTCCTCATCCTCATCCTCTTCTTCCTCCTCCTCCTCTTCCTCCTCCTCCTGTGATATTGCACATTAATGTTTCCATATTCTACACTTGATTGAAACAAACCTGTGTTTCTGTGTGTGTGTGTGTGTGTGTGTGTGTGTGTGTGTGTGTGTGTGTGTGTGTGTGTGTGTGTGTGTGTGTGTGTGTGTGTGTGTGTGTGTGTGTGTGTGAGTGTGTGTGTGTGTGTGTGTGTGAGTGTGTGTGAGTGTGTGTGTGTGTGTGTGAGGACGAAAGGAAGTGAGAAAGCTTATAGCTGGGATACGGTTAAATGGGATATGAGCACCTGGTATTGTCCCTGCCATGGAAACCTCTCTAGTGTTGACTGACCTGTATACTAATAATAAATGCAGGATATTTACAGCTGTATACCTGTCAGCCCTGAACACCTCAGGATTCATATGTTTCAAGCATCTCAGAGTAGGAGTGCTGATCTCAGGTCAGGTCCCCTCTGTATATTTAATCTAATTCATTGTGATCTACAAGGCAAAACTGATCCTAAATCAACCCTCCGACTCTGAGACACTTGGTACATACAGCGCCAGGTCTCTTTCATACCGTCTCTAGTCCTGCTCATCCTTAAATGTCGGCATAACATCAGATTATTGGATTACGGGGATGCAGCATTAGGTCTAAATATTAGTGTAGCTGCACCTTTTGTAGTGCAGAGTAACGAGATGGGATTGAGTTAATGGGTTTATAATCTCTCTGTGAAAAGAGGTATGAGGTGAAACTAGAGAAGGTGGATGGCGTGTTCCAAGCTAGATCCTTCTGAGTACCAGGTGAACCAAATGAAGTCCATTATAGTCCATCCTCCTTCCTCTTGTTTATGGGGTTCTATCATTACTGGTGTCATTACTAAGTTCAGCCTGGTAGATGGAAGGAAAGGTGACATGGATCATAACAGGTTGTGTATGAAGTGACGTGACACTAACAATATGGACACAGGAGTAGGGATGTGATGAGAGGTGACATTAGGTCATACTATCCTCAAACTATTCTAAGGTTGAGGTGAACACACATGCAGGTTTACACATGCATACACCTTTTGCTGTGTTTTGTATCTCCCCAATGGCCTCTCTAGACCCCAAATACAGAACTCAGGAGAATCTGAGCCACACACGCACAGAGACACACACACACAGACACACACACGGGTCCCCAAAGCCATCACTCAGGAGAACTTAATTCCCTGAAGCAGCAGAGTGTGGGCCTTTAGGAGCTAAACCCCCATCGCCTCTCAACAGGACCTCTAACTCACCTCCAGACAGACAGACAAAGACAGGAGGAGAGAAAGGGAGATGTGAAGGGGAGAAAGAGGACGAGAGGAAATAGACATGGAAGGAGAGGTTGAGAGGTGGAGGAGAGAGAGGAGAGGAAATAGACATGGAAGGAGAGGTTGAGAGGTGGAGGAGAGAGAGGAGGAGAGGAAATAGACATGGAAGGAGAGGTTGAGAGGTGGAGGAGAGAGAGAAGGAGAGGAAATAGACATGGAAGGAGAGGTTGAGAGGTGGAGGAGAGAGAGGAGGAGAGGATATAGACATGGAAGGAGAGGTTGAGAGGTGGAGGAGAGAGAGGAGAGGAAATAGACATGGAAGGAGAGGTTGAGAGGTGGAGGAGAGAGAGGAGGAGAGGAAATAGACATGGAAGGAGAGGTTGAGAGGTGGAGGAGAGAGAGGAGGAGAGGAATTAGACATGGAAGGAGAGGTTGAGAGGTGGAGGAGCGAGAGAGGAGAGGAAATAGACATGGAAGGAGAGGTTGAGAGGTGGAGGAGAGAGAGGAGAGGAAATAGACATGGAAGGAGAGGTTGAGAGGTGGAGGAGAGAGAGGAGGAGAGGAAATAGACATGGAAGGAGAGGTTGAGAGGTGGAGGAGAGAGAGGAGGAGAGGAAATAGACATGGAAGGAGAGGTTGAGAGGTGGAGGAGAGAGAGGAGGAGAGGAAATAGACATGGAAGGAGAGGTTGAGAGGTGGAGGAGAGAGAGGAGGAGAGGAAATAGACATGGAAGGAGAGGTTGAGAGGTGGAGGAGAGAGAGGAGAGGAAATAGACATGGAAGGAGAGGTTGAGGAGAGAGAGGAGAGGAAATAGACATGGAAGGAGAGGTTGAGAGGTGGAGGAGAGAGAGAAGGAGAGGATATAGACATGGAAGGAGAGGTTGAGAGGTAGAGGAGAGAGAGGAGAGGAAATAGACATGGAAGGAGAGATTGAGAGGTGGAGGAGAGAGGGGAAGAAAGGAGATTAGGTTTTATTTAGGCCCATTTATTTGCAAGGCTTACCACATCATCACTGAATTGTCATTGGACCACAGGTGCCATCACTGTAACTTGATTGGTTGGCAGATGTTATCAATGAAACATGAATGGACCATAGACATAATCAGTGACTGACTGGATGGTGAATGACAGCCCCCCCATGTTACAGAGACGTTACTGACTGGATGGGGAATGACAGCCCATCATGTTACAGAGAGGTTACTGACTGGATGGTGAATGACAGCCCACCATGTTACAGAGAGGTTACTGACTGGATGGTGAATGACAGCCCATCATGTTACAGAGAGGTTACTGACTGGATGGTGAATGACAGCCCCCCATGTTACAGAGAGGTTACTGACTGGATGGTGAATGACAGCCCCCCATGTAACAGAGAGGTTACTGACTGGATGGTGAATGACAGCCCATCATGTTACAGAGAGGTTACTGACTGGATGGTGAATGACAGCCCCCCATGTTACAGAGAGGTTACTGACTGGATGGTGAATAACAACCCCCCATGTTACAGAGAGGTTACTGACTGGATGGTGAATGACAGCCCCCCATGTTACAGAGAGATTACTGACTGGATGGTGAATGACAGCCCCCCCATGTTACAGAGAGCTTACTGACTGGATGGTGAATGACAGCCCCCCCATGTTACAGAGAGGTTACTGACTGGATGGTGAATGACAGCCCCCCCATGTTACAGAGAGATTACTGACTGGATGGTGAATGACAGTCCCCCATGTTACAGAGAGGTTACTGACTGGATGGTGAATGACAGTCCCCCATGTTACAGAGAGGTTACTGACTGGATGGTGAATGACAGCCCCCCATGTTACAGAGAGGTTACTGACTGGATGGTGAATGACAGCCCCCCCATGTTACAGAGAGGTTACTGACTGGATGGTGAATGAAAGCCCACCATGTTACAGAGAGGTTACTGACTGGATGGTGAATGAAAGCCCACCATGTTACAAATAGGTTACTGACTGGATGGTGAATGACAGCCCCCCATGTTACAGAGAGGTTACTGACTGGATGGTGAATAACAACCCCCCATGTTACAGAGAGGTTACTGACTGGATGGTGAATGACAACCCCCCATGTTACAGAGAGGTTACTGACTGGATGGTGAATGACAGCCCCCCATGTTACAGAAAGCTTACTGACTGGATGGTGAATGACAGCCCCCCATGTTACAGAGAGGTTACTGACTGGATGGTGAATGACAGCCCCCCATGTTACAGAGAGGTTACTGACTGGATGGTGAATGACAGCCCCCCATGTTACAGAGAGGTTACTGACTGGATGGTAAATGACAGCCCCCCATGTTACAGAGAGGTTACTGACTGGATGGTGAATGACAGCCCCCCATGTTACAGAGAGGTTACTGACTGGATGGTGAATGACAGCCCCCCATGTTACAGAGAGGTTACTGACTGGATGGTGAATGACAGCCCCCCCATGTTACAGAGAGGTTACTGACTGGATGGTGAATGACAGCCCCCCCATGTTACAGAGAGGTTACTGACTGGATGGTGAGTGACAGCCCCCCATGTTACAGAGAGTTTACTGACTGGATGATGAATGACAGCCCCCCATGTTACAGAGAGGTTACTGACTGGATGGTAAATGACAGCCCCCCATGTTACAGAGAGGTTACTGACTGGATGGTGAATGACAGCCCACCATGTTACAGAGAGGTTACTGACTGGATGATGAATGACAGCCCCCCCATGTTACAGAGATGTTACTGACTGGATGGGGAATGACAGCCCATCATGTTACAGAGAGGTTACTGACTGGATGGTGAATGACAGCCCATCATGTTACAGAGAGGTTACTGACTGGATGGTGAATGACAGCCCACCATGTTACAGAGAGGTTACTGACTGGATGGTGAATGACAGCCCCCCATGTTACAGAGAGGTTACTGACTGGATGGTGAATGACAGCCCCCCATGTTACAGAGAGATTACTGACTGGATGGTGAGTGACAGCCCCCCATGTTACAGAGAGGTTACTGACTGGATGGTAAATGACAGCCCCCCATGTTACAGAGAGGTTACTGACTGGATGGTGAATGACAGCCCCCCATGTTACAGAGAGGTTACTGACTGGATGGTAAATGACAGCCCCCCATGTTACAGAGAGGTTACTGACTGGATGGTGAATGACAGCCCCCCATGTTACAGAGAGGTTACTGACTGGATGGTAAATGACAGCCCCCCATGTTACAGATAGGTTACTGACTGGATGGTGAATGACAGCCCACCATGTTACAGAGAGGTTACTGACTGGATGGTGAATGACAGCCCCCCATGTTACAGAGAGGTTACTGACTGGATGGTGAATGTTTGTGTGTGTGTGTGTGTGTGTGTGTGTGTGTGTGTGTGTGTGTGTGTGTGTGTGTGTGTGTGTGTGTGTGTGTGTGTGTGTGTGTGTGTGTGCACTGTATGAGAGCAAAGTTTAATGATGGAACAGTGAAATACAGTATTCATATCTACAGCCTTATGTTTATTTCAACTATGCGTGTTGTGGAGGCACGCTGTCTATGAGGAGCATGGAGCATGGAGATGTTGTTCATCCCTGAGAAAGAAGGAGAGAGGGTTGGAGGAAGAGACTAGAAGGAGTCTGGTGTTGATTGGTTTCGTTGACACATAGAGGTGTCACTCACCATGTCTTGGAGGGATGGAGGGAGGGAGGGAGGGGTAGCACTGGTTTGGACATTCAGTGCTTCAGATGGTCTTTTTATAGCAACAGTACTCAGCCTAGTTCCCTGGCTGAGAGGAACAGGACGGAGAGGAAGAGGAAGAGGAGGGAGAGGAAGAGGAGGCAGAGTAACGGGAAGAGGAGGGAGAGGATGAGGAAGAAGAGGGAGAGGAAGAGGCTTCGCTCCAGGCTGTTAAATCAGTAATAGTTTAAGTTTTAAACTCTCTCTCTCTCTCTCAATTCAATTCAATTCAATTTAAGGGACTTTATTGGCATGGGAAACATATGTTAACATTGCCATAGCAAGTGAAGTAGATATTATACAAAAGTGAAATAAACAATAAAAATGAACATTACACTCACAGAAGTTCCAAAAGAATAAATACATTACAAATGTCATATTTTGAATATATACAGTGTTGTAACAATGTGCAAATGGTTAAAGTACAAAAGGGGAAATAAATTAACATAAATATGGGTTGTATTTACAATGGTGTTTTCTCTTCACTGGTTGCCCTTTTCTTGTGGCAACAGGTCACAAATCTTGCTGCTGTGATGCACACTGTGGTATTTCACCCAGTGGATATGGGAGTTTATCAAAATCGGGTTTGTTTTCTTTTTCTTTTCTTTTTTGTTTTACCCCTTTTTTCTCCCCAATTTTCATGGTATCCAATTGGTAGTAGTTACGGTCTTGTCTCACCGTACAGACTCGGGAGAGGTGAAGGTCGAGAGCCATGCGTACTCCGAAACACAACCCAACCTAGCCGCACTGCTTCTTGACACATTTCACATCCAACCCGGAAGCCAGCCGCACCAATGTGTCGGAGGAAACACCGTACACCTGGTGACCTGGTCAGCATGCACTGCGCCCGGCCCGCCACAGGAGTCGCTAGTGCGTGATGAGACAAGGATATCCCTGCTGGCCAAACCCTCCCTAACCCCGACGACGCCGGGCCAATTGTGCATCGCCCCATGGACCTCCCGGTCACGGCCGGCTGCGACAGAGCCTGGGCTCGAACCCAGAATCTCTGGTGGCCCACTGCGCCACCCGGGAGGCCCTAAATCGGGTTTGTTTTCAAATTCTTTGTGGATCTGTGTAATCATAGGGGAAATATGTATCTCTAATATGGTCATACATTTGGCAGGAGGTTAGGAAGTGCAGCTCAGTTTCCATCTCATTTTGTGGGCAGTGTGCACATAGCCTGTCTTCTCTTGAGAGCCAGGTCTGCCTACGGCGGCCTTTCTCAATAGCAAGGCTATGCTCACTGAGTCTGTACATAGTCAAAGCTTTCCTTAAGTTTGGTTCAGTCACGGTGGTCAGGTATTCTCCCACTCTGTACTCTCTGTTTAGGGCCAAATAGCATTCTAGTTTGCTCTGTTTTTTTGTTAATTCTTTCCAATGTGTCAAGTAATTATCTTTTTGTTTTCTCATGATTTGGTTGGGTCTAATTGTGTTGCTGTCCTGGGGCTCTGTGGCGTCTGTTTGTGATTGTGAACAGAGCCCCAGGTCCAGCTTGCTTAGGGGACTCTTCTCCAGGTTAATTTCTCTGTAGGTGATGGCTTTGTTATGGAAGGTTTGGGAATCGCTTCCTTTTACATAGGTGGTTGTAGAATTTATCGTTCACAACTTTGTAGAAGTTACCTCTGGCGCTGATGTTTAGGCCGAGGTATGTGTCGTTTTTTGTGTGCTCTAGGGCAATGGTGTCTTGATGGAATTTATATTTGTGGTCCTTTCAACTGGACCTTTTTTGGAACACCATTATTTTTGTCACTGAGATTTACTGTCAGGGCCCAGGTCTGGCAGAATCTGTGCAGAAGATCTAGATGCTGCTGTAGGCCCTCCTTGGTTGGTGACAGAAGCACCAGATTATCAGCAAAAAGTAGACATTTGACTTCAGATTCTAGTAGGGTGAGGCCGGGTGCTATAGACTTTTCTAGTGTCCTCACCAATTTGTTGATATATATGTTGAAGAGGGTGGGGCTTAAGCTGCATCCCTGTCTCACCCCACGGCCCTGTGGGAAGAAATGTGTGTGTTTTTTGCCTATTTTAACCTCACACTTGTTGTTTGTATACATGGATTTTATAATGTTGTATGTTTTTCCCCCAACACCACTTCCATCAATTTGTATAGCAGACCCTCATGCCAAATTGAGTCGAAGGCTTTTTTTAAATCAACAAAGCATGAGAATACTTTGCCTTTGTTTTGGTTTGTTTGTTGTCAATTAGGGTGTGCAGAGTGAATACGTGGTCTGTCATACAATAACTTGGAAAAAAGCCAATTTGACATTTGCTCAGTACAGTTTTCACTGAGGAAATGTACAAGTCTGCTGTTAATGATAATGCAGAGGATTTTCCCAAGGTTGCTGTTGACGCATATCCCACTGTAGTTATTGGGGTCAAATTTGCCTCCACTTTTGTGGATTGGAGTGATGAGTCCTTGGTTCCAAATATTGGGGAAGATGCCAGAGCTGAGGATGATGTTAAAGAGTTTTAGTATACACCACAGGACTTTTAGGGTTGGAGGGTTTTTATTTTGTCCTGTAGTTCATTCAAGGTAATTGGAGAATCCAGTGGGTTCTGGTAGTCTTTAATAGTTGATTCTAAGATTCGTATTTGATCATGTATATGTTTTTGCTGATTGTTCTTTGTTATAGAGCCAAAAAGATTGAAGAAGTATTTTACCCATACATCTCCATTTTGGATAGATAATTCTTTGTGTTGTTTGTTTAGTGTTTTCCAATTTTCCCAGAAGTGGTTAGAGTCTATGGATTCTTCAATTACATTGAGCTGATTTCTGAAGTGCTGTTCCTTCTTTTTCCGTAGTATATTTCTGTATTGTTTAGTGATTCACCATAGTGAAGGCGTAGACTCAGGTTTTCTGGGTCTCTATGTTTTTGGTTGGACAGGTCTCTCAATTTCTTTCTTAGGTTTTTGCATTCTTCATCAAACCATTTGTCATTATTGTTCATTTTCTTCAGTTTTCTGTTAGAAATGTTTAGATTAGATAGGGAAGCTGAGGTCAAATATACTGTTAACATTTTCTACTGCCAAAGTTACACCTTCACTATTAGGTTTCCACACTACATTCCTTCTATCTATAGCATTTCTTAATATTACTCAGTTCCTTTGGCTTTGATGCCTCATGATTGAGTATTGCTCTGTTCAAGCAGACTGTGATTTTTCTGTGGTCTGAAAGGAGTGTCAGTGGGCTGACTGTAAATGCTCGGAGAGTCTGGGTTGAGGTCAGTGATAAAGTAGTCTACAGTACTACTGCCAAGAGATGAGCTATAGGTGTACCTACCATAGGAGTCCCCTCGAAGCCTACCATTGACTATGTACATCCCCTGTGTGCAACAGAGCTGCAGGAGTTGTGACCCGTTTTTTTGTTGGTTATGTTGTCATAGTTGTGCCTAGGGGGGCATATGGGGGAGGGAATGCTGTCACCTCCAGGCAGGTGATTGTCCCCCTGTGTGCTGAGGGTGTCAGGTTCTTGTCCGTCTTTATTCATATTTTTTATTTCACCTTTATTTAACCAGGTAGGCCAGTTGAGAACAAGTTCTCATTTACAACTGCGACCTGGCCAAGATAAAGCAAATGTCATGACGTTGGCCTGTGGGTAAGGTTTATGACCCCCCCCATAAATACCTTTCTCCCTTCCCCTCTCTGACCCTACTGAAGGACTGCTGTCCTGAAGGACTGCTGTCCTGTTAAATATAGAGAGTCTGGGAACATCACACAAATGGGGAAAGGAACCATATTTTGGTAATAAAACCAGTTGGAAATATGCTTTGGAACGTAATGAGTATGGATGTCAGTTCGGTTGTCATCTGAGACATTATGACTGATGACAGGACGACATAAACTGTACCTGGGAAAGTATACACCCTCTAGTTATCAGAGTCACATGGAATTGTTATGCAATTGAAATGTTTGATATTGAAATTGTTTGTTAGGAGATTAAATGTAATTTTAGCTTCCAAATGAGAGAATTGGGTTTTCATAAGGAAAGTGCCCTGCTTGATCAGTGGCCCAACCCTGTGAAGAGACAGGGGTTATAAACGATGAAACACCTCCTTCCCCCTCTCCACTATATAAGCCTTTGACGAAAAGATAACCACGTTGTTCCAGTACGTGAGGTCTGCAGCCTCTACGTTAGAAGGACACACATGTCAAGTACAGAACTAAGCCAACCTCGGCGTGAGCTTTGGTGACGAATGGTATGAACTTTGAGCTTATTCACTACAGAAGTGATACTTCCTAGCCGTTGAGTTAGCAGCGGCCGCTGTAGACGTGGGCTAGGAAAGGACGGACGACGGATCCAGTCTAACAGACGGACGAAGATACCACCACGTATCCAATTTACCACCAGAGACATTCTTCCAAGTACAGGAAGATCTGTTGGCCAACCCGGCAAGCATCTACGAACAATCTACCGAAGCGGAGCTCAGAGTAAATATTTATTGCATTTTCCTTTTCCAAATGGGCGGTAATTTAGAATGCATAATATTCTGTATTTACGATAGCATAGCTGCTGTTTCTTTATTCCTAAGTCTTCCCGCTCTTTCATTCAAGCCCAACCCCCTTTCCTTTGTGTAACCAGCCATCATGTATGACATCATTTGTATTCGGTGTATTTGTAATTCTGTGTGATTAGTTTAGGTATTTAGTAAATAAATAATTAAACCCAATTTTGTATTGCTGATTCAACTTGTTAGCCAGGGTTCGTGAAGATAGCCAAGAATTTACAACTTTCATTATGAGACTGAAAATAAGATAAGGGTTAATATTGACTGCTATCGATGTAAAATATTACTAAGTATTTTAAGAGTTTATTCGGAAGATAACGGCTCTATAAACGTTCTTCCGTGGTGCCCCGACTTTCTAGTTAATTACATTTACATGATTAGTTTAATCAAGTAATATTAATTACAGAGAAAGAATTTTATAGGTTAGCATGTCATATCACTTAATCCGGCATAGCCAAAGACACGACACAAAGCAGTGCGACAAAAAAACACAGAGTTAAATATAAACAAACGTACAGTCAATAACACAGTAGAAGAATCTATATACAGTGTGTGCAGATGGAGTAAGGAGGTAAGGCAATAAATAGGCCATAGAAGCGAAGTAATTACAATTTAGCAAATTAACACAGAAGTGACAGATGTGCAGATGATGATGTGCAAGTAGAAATACTGGTGTGCAAAATAGCAAAAAAGTTAATAAAAACAATATGGGGATGAGGTAGGTAGTTGGGGGGGCTATTTACAGATGGGCTATGTACAGCTGCAGCGATCGGTAAGCTGCTCAGATAGCTGATGCTTAAAGTTAGTGAGGGAGATATAAATCTCCAACTTCAGTGATTTTTGCAATTCGTTCCAGTCATTGGCAGCAGAGAACTGGAAGAAAGGCGGCCAAAGTGGGTGTTGGCTTTGGGGGTGACCAGTGAGATATACCTGCTGGAGCGCGTGCTATGGGTGGGTGTTGCTATGGTGACCAGTGAGCTGAGATAAGGCGGAGCTTTACCTAGCAAATACTTATAGATGAACTGGAGCCAGTGGGTCTCGCGACGAATACATAGCGAGGGCCAGCCGACGAGGGCATACAGGTCGCAGTGGTGGGTGGTATATGGGGCTTTGTGTCACAAAATATGTCGTACTCGTTGCTGAAAATGTCATACTGGATAGAGAAGGACCAAGGCGCAGCGGGATTGTGGATACTCATTTTCTTTTAATGGTAAGAGGCAAAGCATCCACCGGAAAACAAAACAATAAATGATACTCACAACATGGACAGTCTCACAGGCTATGCAAACGCAGTGCAAGAACAATTCCCCACAACCCCAAAGACAAACACACACACCTATATAGGACTTCCAATCAAAGGCAACTATACACACCTGCCTTCAATTGGAAGTCCCAATCACCAACATTAAACAAGCACAAACCACCTGCCACATCCTGACCTAGACTAAGCAATACGCCCTCTGCTGGTCAGGACGTGACACTTTGGTGACAAAACGGATGGCACTGTGATAGACAGCATCCAGTTTGCTGAGTAGAATGTCGGATGCTATTTTGTAAATGACATCGCCGAAGTCGAGGATCGGTAGGATAGTCAGTTTTACGAGGGTATGTTTGGCAGCGTGAGTGAATGAGGCTTTGTTGCGTAGGAAGCCGATACTAGATTTCATTTTGGATTGGAGATGCTTAATATGAGTCTGGAAGGAGAGTTTACAGTCTAGCCAGACACCTAGGTATTTATAGTTTCCACATATTCTAAGTCAGAACCGTCCAGAGTAGTGATGCTAGTCAGGCGGGCGGGTGCAGGCAGCGATTGGTTGAAGAACATGCCTTTCGTTTTACTAGCGTTTAAGAGCAGTTGGAGGCCACGGAAGGTTATGGCATTTAGGTCGCCACAGACTAGTACATGTCCCTGGGCCTGGAAATGATTGATTTCCCCCTCCAGGATGGAGAATCTGTCTTCATTAAAGTATGCAGATTCTAGTGGGGAGGATATAGGTAGCACACAGGAGGACATTTTTCTCTGTTAGATCATTTCCTTTTGAATTTCTAGCCAAATGTAAAATGTTCCTGTTTTGATGAATTTAATGGAGTGAGTTAGGTCTGCTCTATACCAAATTAGCATACCCTTCCTGTTTCACACCTGGTAGTTTGGTGGATGGGACTACCAGCTCTCTGTAACCTAGAGGGCAACCAGTGGGTCCGTCTCCTCTATACCATGTTTCTTGTAGGATGACAATGTCTGTATTTCTGATTTATTTGATAAATTCAAGGTTCCTGCTCTTTAGGCCAAAGGCAGATGACCTCAGGCCTTGGATATTCTAGGATGAGATAGTGAAGGCTTTGTGTTCTATAAAGTGTCTAATGCTGTTGGTCGTGTGGTTTGGCCTCAGATCAGTAAGTGACCTGAGGTTGGGGGGCACTAGAGATATGTGACCACTTGGTGGTGTCACAGGTACAGACATAGCCTTGTGGTACAGGTACAGACATAGCCTTGTGGTACAGGTACAGACATAGCCTTGTGGTGCAGGTACAGACATAGCCCTGTGGTACAGGTACAGACATAGCCTTGTGGAACAGGTACAGACATAGCCTTGTGGTACAGGTACAGACATAGCCTTGTGGTGCAGGTACAGACATAGCCTTGTGGTACAGCTACAGACATAGCCTTGTGGTGCAGGTACAGACATAGCCTTGTGGTGCAGGTACAGACATAGCCTTGTGGTACAGGTACAGACATAGCCTTGTGGTACAGCTACAGACATAGCCTTGTGGTACAGGTACAGACATAGCCTTGTGGTACAGGTACAGACATAGCCTTGTGGTGCAAGTACAGACATAGCCTTGTGGTACAGGTACAGACATAGCCTTGTGGTACTGGTACAGACATAGCCTTGTGGTGCAGGTACAGATATAGCCTTGTGGTACAGGTACAGACATAGCCTTGTGGTGCAGGTACAGACATAGCCTCGTGGTACAGGTACAGACATAGCCTCGTGGTACAGGTACAGACATAGCCTTGTGGTACAGATACAGACATAGCCTCGTGGTACAGGTACAGACATAGCCCTGTATGAGTGTGCGTGTGCATGCGTATGTATGTGTGTTTGTGTGTGAGAGCAAGCTAGTAAACACAAGTAGTTGGGCGGAGGGATGCTGCAAAGTAACCTGAATGCCTGTGAGTTAGAGTAGCGTTCAAGTCTCCATTATTTAACATGTCCTGTGTTTATGCTGTTCAAAACCTTTTTCAACCTCTTCACTGCTTTTGCACTGGTGTAGAAAAAAAAGCTTTTTGGGGTTACTTGGTGCATATTCAGTCATCAGAAGTGTCTCTGTTAATCTGTTTGGCGTTTTCAACATCTTGTTAGCTAGTTATTCTGCGTCATTGCAAGGTTACAAGAGATGTGAGGTTGGTGAAAATGAAGCATCCACTCCACCAGATAAATGTTTAATAAAAATGATGCATTTTTATTTTTGTCTGGTTAAAGCATCAAACATGTGTGTCTGGTTATTGTTGGGTCCATGGTAGTTTCCTTTCCCTTTGCATCCTCTGTTTCTCTGTGTATTCAGCTGGAATACTGATCTAAGGTCAGTTTGGCATCCCGTAATCACCTATACTTGTTGTGGGCTAATATTGACACTTTTGTCTGTAGCCTGACCATTACCCCTGACTCCTCCCATATAGAACATTCCACTATTCCCATTGTCTACTGCCCAGAGGTTCCTCATAGTTATTCACAAGACGTTACCTAGGCAACAGAGGGGTGGCACTGCAGGAGGACTGTCCCGGCTTCATCAACTGAGATGTGTGTGTGTGTGTGTGTGTGCTGTGACTCAGCACATCAGTATGCAAAAGAGAGAGATGGTTGTCCCTCCACACCCCCACAGGGAAACCTGTAGAAGCTGTGACGTGTTTACTTCTTTCTCTCTCTCCCTCTTCCTCCATCTCTCTCTCTATTCGTCTCTCTCTCTCTGTCTTCCTTTTATCTCTCTCTCCTTCTCTCCCTCCTTCCATGCGGCTATCTCTCACTGACTTCCTTCTCGCCATCCCTCTCTTCCTTCTCTTTCTGAGTCTTGAATCATTTGCAAACCCCCCTCTCTCTTTCTCTCCCTCTATCTGCCTCTCTTCCTCCCTCTCTCCCCCGGTCCACCCATGACTCACACCCAAGGGGATCCCTTCATTAGCAGAGTGATTGATTGTGCTTTTCATTTTCCTAAATGTCTTGTTACGCTAACAAATATAATGGCCTTTTCTGTTGTATACTAGTTTTGTATAACGGTCTAATTCTCATTCTCTGATGAACACACCTACAGTATTAATAACTCCTAGGGTGTCATTCATTCATTATGATTAAGTTTCCATTCGTGCCATCATATATCAGCTTAGACTATGGTTCTGTAAAGAGAAAGAATAAAGAGAGGAGGATGGAGAGAGAGAGAGGGGAAGAGTGCTGTGCTCCTGTGTTACCTATGGAGGGAGCTATCCTGTCTGCAGAAAACAAAATATCCCTTTATCTTTATCCTTCTCTGCCCTTTTTTCCGATAACCTCATTCGGAAGGATATAAAAGGAAACGATGCAGGACAAAGAAAGATATAGCATACACACATAAACAGTCCTACAGACAGAATGATCAGCTAATGTATTGATTTAAATGTGGTAGATAGCCAACTCCCCTAGGCATATAACACAGCAGCTTCTCTCCATCATCTCTCTCTTTCTCTCTCTCTCTTTCACTCTCTCTCTCCCTCTCTTTCTCTTTCTCTCTCGTTCTTTTTCACACACTCATCTGCATATGTAGTAATGAGGCCCTTTGGCATAGAGAGAGAGAGAGAGAGAGAGAGAGAGAGAGAGACATGAGAGGAGAGAAGGATAGAGAGAGGAAGAGAGAGAGTGTTTTTAAACCGTTCGTTCCACTCCTATTCACTACATAGACAGGGAAGGGAGTTTTGGGAGGAAGGGGGTGAAGAGGGTGAACGTTTCCTTTTGAAGGATTTTTTAAATATTGAGATGAGGAGAAAGGATGAATTTTTATGTAAATGTAGTCAGGAAGCTCTGATTTATTAATGATCCTCAACAGCAGTTGACCTGAATAAAAACATCAGCACAAAGACAACAAGATGTTTTATTTCCATTCCCCACTGTGCAATGTGTGTGCATGCAGCCTTGTATGAGTGTGTGTGTGTGTGTGTGTGTGTGTGTGTGTGTGTGTGTGTGTGTGTGTGTGTGTGTGTGTGTGTGTGTGTGTGTGTGTGTGTGTGTGGCGATAGAGCATTTGGGACAGACAGTGTGCTGGTTGGTATTCATTCCTATTACACCACGTTATGGGATGCAATACACCAGGTCTGACCATATGAACAGTAAGTACTGTAGTGTGAAAAGACCTGCTGGTAAGTAGGCTGTGGTACCATAACTCTATAGGCCTACAGAGTAACTGGAGAGGATTCAATGAGATAGATTGCATGCAACCTGCACCTTACTGTGTTGCAGCAGAGGATGATTAGATGCACAGCGGCAAGAGTCAACTCCTGGACTGCTTATTACAAGCGCCTTCTTTTTCTGAACACTCTGGCGCCCTCAAGCGGTCAAATCCCAGCTTTACTTTATATTTCGGCAACCTAATCCTTTGCTGTAGGCTGAGGCTGGAGCTCTCCTGTGGGCATTTAGCCTTTTTGAACGTCATCAGATTTGAAAAGGCTATGCCTTCTCAATTTTGAAAAGTAAATTCTGTTTTGGTGTAATATTAATGTCAATGGCTTGTAACTGTCACGGAGAATCACATCGAATTCTCATTCTTCAGTGAGTCTGTGTTCGAAAACACAACGTGACCGCAGGAAACCCACCGAATCTACCCGCAGAGGCAGCCACTGACCTGAGCTCGGTAGGCCTTTCATTTATTCAACTGGAAACGAGGCGGGTGTACAGTTCAGAGCACTCTGGCTGGCTACTGTATCTCTCCTGTGAATCGACGCTGGTTCATGCATTTTTTAAACTTTAATTCTACCACCAAAGCCGATACAGATTCAAGAAAGTGCCCCACTAAGCTAAACGTGATTGAAAATGTGCCAAACTGTTTGTCTTGAATGAATGGTTTTGACCAGATGATTTAATTACTGGGAGAGAGAGACCAACTGTAGATGGCTCTGTAGAGTTCCAATTCCTTTACTGAAATGTAACAACGATCCTCGGAAAGCACATTGAAACAACCTACCACGGTGGATAACCTCACGTTTGGGTTTACAATATTTAGTTAATTAAAACTTGAATTAAGCCAGGATGGAGCCCCATTGAGATCACGCATCTCTGCTTCAATGGGGCTCTTTCCAGACGTCTCCCTTTTCCAGGCAGCAGGTGAAGAAAGACTCTCTTCTACCCGGGAAGACGATGACTCACTGCTATCTACGTTTAAATTGTTTATGACCTGGTTAAAAATAGGCTAGCTTGCAGTTTGGTTAACATGATGAGGAAAATACCAGTTAGTCTTGAGATATTTTCACGTGGATTATTTATAGGCAACTCCTCAACTCAAGGGTCATGTTTTCTCACAGCGCAGCCGCAGACAGCATGCGATTGGTGGAACTGTAGGCCACGGTCGCTGCCCATGGTGCTGAAATCAGACGTGGTTTGCGCCGGTCAGAAAATCTGCGCTCCCCATGTTAATGAATTCAACTGACCAAAAGTATCAACTTTCCCTCGATTTTACAGCCCATCGATTCGTTTAATTGTATTATAGATGCCATAACACTGACTATTTTGCCATTTTGATTTAAGTTTTAATGCCGTCTTTTATGGATTGTGTCTCAATGATTGTGTTGGGGGGTATAGGGGTGAAAACACTTCTCCATACGGTCCCGTGTTTTTGGACGTGACTAAATGCAGACAGGCGTGCCGCTGACTGGGATCTCTTTACACGTGCACGTGATATTTCTAGGCCTGTACTAAAGAACATTCAATTGCTAATGAAACATTTTGGGGACGTTCTCCACTTGACAATGTGCTGGGTCTCTATCTTTCATCTGATCAAGATTAACATCAGATGAGGTGTAAACATTCTGAACGTTGGCTATACAGGTACACGTCTGTCTCCGGCCCGGCGTCTGCTTCTTGCGAAATACACAGCACGATATATCAATCAGTGTCCGGCCCGTGTATACAATGTATTAGCAACAGTTTGCGTTGGAGTAATACAGTATACTGTCTAAAGTTTCAGTCGGTGTCTAGTGCTAATGGTTACGTTTATGCGGAGGGCGTTCACTCGCTTGTGGTCATTTATAAGGTATTTCTTTCCGAAAACGGTTTCTCCAGAACGAGGGGGCTTTGGTCTGACGCACAGACTCTTGTTTTCATCTGAATGGTGTGGCTGTTCCCGTTTCCTTTGATTGATGAGTTGAAGGAGAGCGTTTGATGTAGCCTACCTTTTTTTCACTCCTTGTTCATATCTGAAAGCAATTCATGAGCCAAGCGGAGTCGTGTCCTGTCCCCTTTCCCTTCTCACCGAGGAAAAACAGTCCTGACGTGCTGGATGAAGTTTCTGAAGCGTGAAATAAGATTGCGTCACCATTTTACCTGATGCAGAGAAGTTCCTCCGGGCCTTTTTTTTAAGACAAGATGATTATTATTATTATTTAGTTATTTGATTCCAATCATCCCGATTTTGTCATTGTGTGCTCCTCCGTTATTCGTTTCTATTTTTTCTGTTTTTGGAGAAGAGACTGGTGGATTTGCATACGGACTTAGTGAATCTGTGCGCGCGAGGCAGGCATCACACACCTCTCTTCCAGGGAGCAAGCCCCACCCGGGGAGCAAGCCCCACCCGGGGAGCGTCTGGGGCTTGCGTCCTTCACCAGAGATAATTACGTTCAAATCGCTCCGTATGTTTTTGAGAGTATGTCTGACAGACTCCTTTAGCGCGTGGCTTCAAATTCGCATGTTCACATTTTCGATAGGCTTGATTTTAGTCGGTCACCGGGAGAAGACGGGAGGTTGTCTAAACATTTTGGGGCGAGGAGAAGAACGAAACCGTTCGACAATTATTTTCGTGTTTTTGGACTATGTGACATCAAACGTCACAGATATTTAATGATAAAATATGACCAAGTACGGATATCGGAAATGTTGTCAGTTTGGAAAACCTTCTCTACAAGGATTCACGCAGTCAAATTGGAAATCATTTGACAACAACGGTGACAGGTTGTTAGTTGTTGAATGGCTGTGATAAAATGACAACGCAATGTTCTGTATCCTCACCGAAATGTGGTATTTGGACTTGATTGCGTAGTGTCGAAATGTTTTTCTGACGGATAAAGAAGATACATTTTATAGACACAACTATGGGGCTGTAGCTGCAGACTGAACATAATCGCTTGTTGTGCCGTCTGCGCTCCGTGCCCACAGGGAAACCGGGCTCTGCGTTTCCTTTCCCCCCGGGTTGTTTCGGTTGAGACATGGCAGCTATTGCCAGCGGTTTGATACGACAGAAGAGACAGGCACGGGAACAACAAGTCCACCGGCCGACGCCACACCGACGGAGGCGAAGCCCCAACAAGAATAAAGGACTTTGTAACGGGAATTTGGTCGACATCTTCTCCAAAGTGAGAATCTTCGGCTTGAAGAAGAGACGGCTACGGAGACAAGGTGTGGGGTTAGCGGAAAGCGCGGGAGACGCATGGACACGTTACGGTTGTCATTATGCGCGAGGGAGAGAGCAGCTTTACGTTAGCTCCAACGGTTCAATAGTTTACCCCTACATGCATTCATAAAAACAGGTAGTTAACGAAAGTAGCCTAAGCAGTGTGGCCGGTAAGTTTGACCACATTGCAGTTTCATTCCTTACAGATATAGTTATTGTGAAAACATTGACGCTCTCGTCCTCTCGACAAGGCGTCAAATTACGCATTTTAATTAGCCTAGGAGTTGTGACTAAAGTGGGAAAATAACGATTTCTAGCCTAATCTTTCATTGATTGGTTTACTGCTGATTGCCTTTCTGAGTGAAGGGTTTGAGTCAGACAAAATCGATGTTACAGTTAGGTGTTACATACAGATTAAAATACGTTTGAGGGCTGGATAGGTGAATCACGTTGCCGTATTAAATATCTCACCAAACTGTTGGCCATTTGATAGGTATTTATCACAGAACTTGAATCAGGTTGAGTCAAAGGACAGACAGGTTTTGAAATGTAGTCTATTGAATTTGACATATCTTGATTCATACATACAGTATAGCTGACACCACCAATATACGAAAATGACATCATGACAAGCTCTGTATGGCAGGGGGTAACTGGCATGACTGGTCTCAGGAGAGAGAGGGGGTGACTGACTGTGAGCGCAGCAACCTCAGTCAAGTGACAGCCATTTTGTCAAAGCCAATGACATTCAGTGCAACCTGTGGCCTTATAGATGGGGTGCATGCATGCAGAACACAGTACAGTGTGTGTGTGTGTGTGTGTGTGTGTGTGTGTGTGTGTGTGTGTGTGTGTGTGTGTGTAGTTGAGGGGAGTTGCCTCAAGCATCCTGTCAAAAATGAAATATGAATTCAGGGTTTCTTAACCTCGGAGTGAGCAGGGGGTAAGAGGAACGAGAGGTGTGAAGGGAGAGAGGAGGAGGAGGAGGAGGAGAGCAAGGAGAGATGGGGTGGAGGAGGAAAGGGGAAAGGATGAGACGGATTGAAGGAAGAAGAGAGGGGAAGAGTGGGAGAAAAGGAGAATAATGAAAAGGGGGAGGGCAGAGAAAGAAAGAAAGAACGAAATAAAGAAAGAAAGAAAGAAAGAAAGAGATGGACGGAGGAAGAGAAGGATGAAAAGGGGAGGAGAGGGAGTGAAAGAAGAAGGGAAGAGTAGAGAAGGATGGAAAGAAGAGATGAAAGTGGGATAGAAGGAATGGTGCTTTGATCTGTTGAAAATCTCTTTTGTTCCCGATTCATTTTTCAGTAAAGACAGAGAAAAGGTCATGTCTGCTTTGATTCCAGAAGGAACTACTGCCCCTCCCTCTCCCCCTCCTCTCCCCCTCCTCTCCCCCTCCCCCTCCATCTCCCCCTCTCTTCTCCATCCTTCATCTACCATTTTCTCTCCAGGGTCTCCTCTGTTTATGATACAGTATCTCTCTATCTTAATCTCTTTTCCAAATCTCTAGTCTCGCCCATCTGCTTTCTGAACATTCTCAACCATCTAAATGAACAAGAGCTGTTCTAGAAGGCTGGAGTCATTCTGATACACTCTCAGCTGACGTGTAGGGATATAAGAATTCTCCGAATGTAAAGATGAAAACTTCTGTGGTATCCCTATCTGATATCTGAGAGAGTTTACAGGGCTGTGTGTGTGTGTGTGTGTGTGTGTGTGTGTGTGTGTGTGTGTGTGTGTGTGTGTGTGTGTGTGTGTGTGTGTGTGTGTGTGTGTGTGTGTGTGTGTGTGTGTGTGTGTTAGAGGGGAGGTATAATCCCTTACTCTTATCGCTCAGAGTGATGGTGATGTTTAGACAGTCCTTCTTCTCTCTCTTTCCCTCTCTCCTCCTGCCTCCCTTACAACTTGTTTCCTCCACTCTCACCACTCATCTCCCTTCTCTCCTCCTCCTCTCCCCTCCCTCCCTCCCTCGCTCCCTCCCTCCCTCCCTCCCTTCTGCTTCCAGCTGTGGTAGCTTCTGGTTGAAGCCTGGCCATATATCCTCAGGCTCTCTCCTCTCTCCTCTCCTCTCCTCTCTCCACTCTGACTGCGTGACTGAGTCTGAATCCTGGCGACACACACATAAGGCTTTCTGAAGGGCAAACATAGACTCTCCTCCTCTCTATCTATGCCTGTCTTCCCTCTTTCCATCTTTCATTCTCTCTCTCTCTCCCTCTCTCATAGGTAATGTTCAAATCCTGGGAAAAGCCACCCTCTCCTCTTTGCTTCTTGAAGTAGTGGAAAATGTGTTCTTCCTTCTTACACCTTCCTTCAAGTAGTCACAAATAGCAGAAATCAATCATTGGTCATAGAATTCCTAGTACATGTATGTTACAGGAACGTCCACCATCTGTAGTTGACCTGAGAGCCCATGTAGAGTCCAGATATTCCTAATTTAGAGTAGCCTACCAATGATGACAACTACTGTAATGATTGCTCTCGTGCAATACAGAATCTTATGATATTGACATTTTGATTTATGGCGACAGGCATTATTCAATACATGTTCTATTCAATAGATCAATATCGTTTTGATTAAAATGATATGGATCATCATGGGGAGGATAACCAGAGATTAGCGGCGTTGGAACAACGCAGACAAAGACGGAGGAATACCTTCCTCTGGATAAGCAGACAGGGACATTGGAATCACGAGACTGTATCCATGGCAACCCATACAAAGAGGAAATCCTGGACCAGTTTCCCTAGTAACAGACAGGATATGGGAATCTGGGAAAATGGGAATTTTTCCCCAGTAACACACAGCAGGTCAGTGAGGAAGGAAAGAGACCCTACCTGTTGAAGCAGACAGAATTCCCAAAATTAAGAAATACAATTCCATTAGTCAGATTTATGGAAGCTAGGGAATTTTGTACCTGTTTTGGGTCGTCTTGACCAAGTGTTTCCATTGAAAAAGAGATACACTTTAGGAAAAGGGCTTTGTTTTTCCCACATTCCATGTTTGACTCCGTGCAGATTTGAAGGATGTAATGCTACAGAGGCTCAGGGAAACCTGACCCAGGATGAACCATCCATAAAGGAGGATCTTTAGGAGAGTCTAGTTATGGTCCAGATGTGTCTTCCTGATACCCTCTCTGTCTCTGAGTGGAAGTCAAGGGTCTGGTAACACTCCTTCATTTAACACTCATACGGAACAGGGTTTCCATAAGGACACACACACACACACACACACACACACACACACACCACTCACACCACACACAGAGAGAGCGAGAGACTCATTAAGGTATTAGAGGAAGCCCTGACACACTTGATTAAACAGTGTTTAAATGGGTCTCTAAGTGAATCTGTACTGTTGAAGTCCTTCTAGAGCATAATCTACACTACTCTCATCTCAGTGACTCCACCTCTATCTCCTCATCTCTACTCTGTTCTCATCTCAGTGACTCCACCTCCATCTCCTCATACTCTGTTCTCATCTCAGTGACTCCACCTCCATCTCCTCATACTCTGTTCTCATCTCAGTGACTCCACCTCCATCTCCTCATACTCTGTTCTCATCTCAGTGACTCCACCTCCATCTCCTCATACTCTGTTCTCATCTCAGTGACTCCACCTCTATCTCCTCATCTCTACTCTGTTCTCATCTCAGTGACTCCACCTCCATCTCCTCATACTCTGTTCTCATCTCAGTGACTCCACCTCCATCTCCTCATCTCTACTCTCATCTCAGTGACTCCACCTCTATCTCCTCATACTCTGTTCTCATCTCAGTGACTCCACCTCCATCTCCTCATACTCTGTTCTCATCTCAGTGACTCCACCTCCATCTCCTCATACTCTGTTCTCATCTCAGTGACTCCACCTCTATCTCCTCATACTCTGTTCCCATCTCAGTGACTCCACCTCCATCTCCTCATACTCTGTTCTCATCTCAGTGACTCCACCTCCATCTCCTCATACTCTGTTCTCATCTCAGTGACTCCACCTCCATTTCCTCATACTCTGTTCTCATCTCAGTGACTCCACCTCCATCTCCTCATACTCTGTTCCCATCTCAGTGACTCCACCTCCATCTCCTCATACTCTGTTCTCATCTCAGTGACTCCACCTCCATCTCCTCATACTCTGTTCTCATCTCAGTGACTCCACCTCCATCTCCTCATACTCTGTTCTCATCTCAGTGACTCCACCTCCATCTCCTCATACTCTGTTCCCATCTCAGTGACTCCACCTCCATCTCCTCATACTCTGTTCTCATCTCAGTGACTCCACCTCCATCTCCTCATACTCTGTTCTCATCTCAGTGACTCCACCTCCATCTCCTCATCTCTACTCTAGTAATAGACGGTTAAAGTGGTTTTTCACCCCCAAATGAAAATGACCAGACGAGGTGGATCTAAAACGTGGTTGAAAGTTGAGCTGAACAGACAGACTACTAGTGTAGAGGGTTGGTAACCATTCCTCCCATCACACCCCTGTCCCTGGTGTGAAAACTGGAAAATCCCTTTCTCTCTCTCTTCCTCTATTTCCCTCTCTCGCTCTTCTAAACTGGGTCAGTCTCATCTGCAGTTCTAATCTATCATGTTCATTGGAGCATGCCTTTTTTCCTCTGGCACACACATCACCACAACCAACAACACCTTCACAGGGGATCTCCACATTGCTGTAGAGACTCAGAAGAGGGTGTGGTCTGTTTGTGTGAAAGAAAGTGTGTGTAGAGTGTGTGTGTGTGTGTGTGTGTGTGTGTGTGTGTGTGTGTGTAGAGGGAGAATGAGAACGAGAGTGAGAGAGAGGGAGAGAGAGGGAGAGAGAGAGAGAGAGACAGAGAGAGAGAGAGAGAGAGCGAGAGAGAGAGACACAGAGAGAGAGAGAGTGAGAGAGAGAGAGAGAGACAAAGAGAGAGACAGAGAGAGAGAGAGAGAGACAAAGAGAGAGACAGAGGGAGAGACAGAGGGAGAGAGAGAGAGAGAGAGGTCTACATGTGCAGAGCATCAGATTAATATTAATGTCAACAGAGGGGGAATCCTTCATTACTACAGAGACACAGGTGTGTGTGTGTGTGTGTGTGTGTGTGTGTGTGTGTGTGTGTGTGTGTGTGTGTGAGGCAGGGCGGTGCGGTCTGTGTACGGTGCATTCAGAATGTATTCAGACCCCTTGACATTTTCCACATTTTGTTATGTTACAGC
The DNA here is from genome assembly GCF_901001165.1 of Salmo trutta. Taxonomy (NCBI): domain Eukaryota; kingdom Metazoa; phylum Chordata; class Actinopteri; order Salmoniformes; family Salmonidae; genus Salmo; species Salmo trutta. The sequence goes on along the minus strand of NC_042962.1, from coordinate 54,107,190 downwards.
CTTATTCTAAAATCGATTAAAAACATTTTTTCCCTCATCAATCTACACTCAATACTCCATAATGACAAAGTGAAAACTGTTTTTTAGAAATGTTTGCAAATGTATTAAAAATAAAAAACAGAAATACCTTATTTACATAAGTATTCAGACCCTTTGCTATGAGACTCTAAATTAATCTCAGGTACATCCTGTTTCCATTGATCATCCTGGAGATGTTTCTACAACTTGATTGGAGTCCACCTGTGGTAAATTCAATTGATTGGACATGATTTGGAAAGACACACACCTGTCTATATAAGGTCCCACAGTTGACAGTGCATGTCAGAGCAAAAACCAAGCTATGAGGTCGAAGGAATTGTCCGTAGAGCTTCGAGACAGGTTTGTGACAAGGCACAGATCTGGGGAAGGGTACCAAAAAAGGTCTGCATCATTGAAGGTCCCCAAGAACACAGTGGCCTCCATCATTATTAAATGGAAGAAGTTTGGAACCGCCAAGACTCTTCCTAGAGCTGGCCACCCGGCCAAATTGAGCAATCGGGGGAGAAGGGCCTTGGTCAGCGAGGTGACAAAGAGCCCATGGTCACTCTGACAAAGCTCCAGATTTCCTCTGTGGAGATGGGAGAACCTTCCGGAAGGACAACCATCTCTGCAGCACTCCACCAATCAGGCCTTTATAATGGAGTGGCCGGACGGATGCAACTCCTCAGTAAAAAGCACATGACAGCCCTCTTGGAGTTTGCCAAAAGGCACCTAAAGACTCAGACCATGAGAAACAAGATTCTCTGGTCTAATTGAAACCAATATTGAACTATTTGGCATGAATGAAGATGCCAAGACTCACATCTGAAGGAAATCTGGTACCATCCCTACGGTGAAGCATGGTGTGGGGATGTTTTTCAGCGGCAGGGACTGGGAGACTAGTCAGGATTGAGGGAAAGATGAACGGAGCAAGGTTCACCTTCCAGTATGACAACGACCCGAAACACACAGCCAAGACAACGCAAGAGTGGCTTCAGAACAAGTCTGTGAATGTCCTTGAGTGGTCCAGCTAAAGCCCGGACTTGAGAGACTGGAGAGACTTGAAAATAGCTGTGCAGCAATGCTCCACATCCAACCTGACAGAGCTTGAGAGGATCTGCAGAGAAGAATGGTAGAAACTCCACAAATACAGGTGTGTCAAGCTTGTAGCGTCATACCCAAGAAGAGTCTGGTCTGTAATCACTGCCAAAGGTGCTTCAACAAAGTACTGAGTAAAGGATCTGAAGAGATATGTAAATGTGATATTTCCGTTTTTTATTTTCTATTTATACATTTGCAAAAATGTCTAGAAACCTCTTTTTGCTTCGTCATTATGGGGAATTTTGTGTAGATTGATGAGGGGGAAAAATTATTTAATCCATTTTAGAATAAGGCTGTAACGTAACGAAATGTGGGGAAAGTCAACGGGTCTGAATACTTCCTGAATGCTCTGTCTGTGTGTGTTGGGTCCAGCTATTTCACCAGTGTTTATCCATGGCTTCCCTTTCTGTTCCTTAATTCTTTTTCTCTTTCTCCTCAGCCCACTGTTCCAAAATCCTTCTCTTATCTTTTCTTATCTTTCTCTCTCTGTTTCTCTGTTTGACATGTTTCTTTCTCTGGCTGTTTTGTGACAGGGAGTTGAGGGAGAACATAATGAAGTCTCGGGCGTGTGGGTGTGGACTGGGTTGCACACACATGCTGACATTCTCAGACATTTCTGAGATTAAGAGCTTTTTCTCCTGAGCTCCGGTCTGTCTGCTCGCTCGTTTTTTGTGAAAACAGACTGATATTGTCATGGAGATAAAAGAAACCTCCGAATAATGTAGTCTAGAACTTTTACACTGAAGCCAGCCCACCTTTTAATAATGAGACTCTCGTTCTTCTCTCTCTCTCTCTCTTCTCTCTCCTCTCTCTCTCTTCTCTCTCCTCTCTTTCTTCTCTCTCTTCTCTTTCTTCTCTCTCTCCTCTCTCTTCTCTCCTCTCCCCTCTCTCCTCTCTCTCTCTTCTCTCTCCTCTTTCTCTCCTCTCTCTCTTCTCTCTCTTCTCTCTCCTCTTTCTCTCCTCTCTCTCTTCTCTCTCTCCTCTCTCTCTCCTTCTCTCTCCTCTCTCTCTCCTCTCTCTCTCCTCTCTCTCTCTCTTCTATCTCTCTTCTCTTTCTTCTCTTTCTTCTCTCTCCTCTCTCTCTTCTTCTCTCTCCTCTCTCTCTCTCTCTCTCTCCTCTCTCTCTCTCTCTCTCTCCTCTCTCCTCTCCTCTCTCTCTCCTCTCTCTCTCTCTTCTATCTCTCTTCTCTTTCTTCTCTTTCTTCTCTCTCCTCTCTCTCTTCTCTCTCCTCTCTCTCTTCTCTCTCCTCTCTCTCTTCTCTCTCATCTCTCTCTCTCCTCTCTTTTCTCTCTCTCTCTCCTCTCTCTCTCCTCTCTCTCTAGATCCACAGCTTAAGGGCATAGTGACCAGGTTGTACTGCAGACAGGGATACTACTTGCAGATGAACCCAGATGGATGTCTGGACGGGACCAAAGATGACGGCACTAACTCCTGTGAGTCCACACGAACACACATGCGCACACAGAGGAGGGTAGACTGAGTGGCTGAGTGGCAACCTCCGTCAAGCCACTGACAGACATTTTATCAGAAGTCATCCAATCACAGATCTCATGCAGTACATGTCAGACATGGACAAATGACACACAGAAGTCCAGATGAACACGGCTCTGTGACTGATGTCATTTCTCACACGGCTACTACACGCATGTGTCAAGTCTCATACACGTCTCGTGATCATTCATGTGATTAAGTGTTCTGGTAGCTTTCATGTATATACTGTATCGTTCCATTCTAGTCGTGTGTGTGTGTGGACCTGTGTCACACACACACACACACACACACACACACACACACACACACACACACACACACACACACACACACACACAATGTGTATTCTATTGGTAAGATTGTCAATCCGCTTTACTGTGCTGATTTGTCTCTCAGCTTTGTTCAACCTCATCCCAGTGGGCCTTCGAGTGGTGGCCATCCAGTCCGTCAAGATGGGTCTGTACATCGCCATGAACGGGGAGGGACACCTCTACTCATCAGTGAGTACAGACCAACGCTGATGATGACGTGTGCCAGCCGGGCGGCCATCTTGGTTGAGCTGATTTTCTGTTGATTACTATGACAATTCTCACTTTTCTTCTATAAGTGTATGTGTGTCATTATTTCAGCTAAAACCAATCGATCTAACTATCTAAGGCTGCGTTTACACAGACAGCCCAAATCTGATCTTTTGCCCAATTATTGGCAAAAGATCTGACAGGTTGAAATACCAATTAGTGAAAAAAAGATTGGAATTGGGCTGCCTGTGTAAACGCAACCTTTATATCCCTCAGTCACCGTACTAATATACAGCCCACCTGTCCTGTAGACACACTGGGTTCATCAAGATCCTGGAATCCTTTAGGAGGAATACGTGTACTTTTCCCCTGAGGCCATAGTGAGGATTTGGCTAATGCAGTGGTTTCCAAAATATTTATAGTCCCGTACCCTTTCAAACATCCAACCTCCAGCTGCGTACCCCCTCCCCTCCAGCACCAGGGTCAGCCCACTGTCAAATGTTGGTTTTTGTCATCATTGGAAGCCTGCCAAACACACACTATACGATACATTTATTAAACATAAGAATGAGTGTGAGATTTTGTCACAACCCGGCTCATGGGAAGTGACAAAGAGCTCTTATAGGACCAGAGCACAAATAATAATATAATAATAATCAATAATTTTGCCCTTTATTTAGCCATATTACAAATAAAATCTTATTTGTTAATTGAAAATTGTGAATAACTCACCACAGGTTAATGAGAAGGGTGTGCTTGAAAGGATGCACATAACTCTGCAATGTTGGGTTTCCAGTGGTTTGCAGAAGAGGTCTTCCTTAATTGACCCCCCATAAAAGTAATGGACATATACCAGGAGCTGTGCCAGGCCCGCCACGTCTGTTGCCTCATCCAGCTGTAACACATAGAATTCACTGGCTTGTTTGCGAAGCAGTAATTGTTTCAAAACATCTCCTGCCATGTCACTGATGCGTCGTGAAACAGTGTTGTTTGTTGTTTGATGAAGATATTGTCTGTATAGTTTTTTGGGCCTTTTCCCCCAGCATTGTCCCAGCCATATCCGCGGCAGCAGGAAGAATTAAGTCCTCCACAATAGTATGGGGCTTGCCTGTCCTAGTCACTCGGTAGCTCACCATATAAGACACTTCTAGCCCCTTCTTATTAACATGTCTTACTACTCGAAAGTCGTCTTTATTCTCGCTCAAAAAACTTCCGTGGCTTATTTTTTGTGTACAGTGCTGTCTGTCTGACCTTTGGTTCACCCCGGGTTCGTATGAAGGGGAGCATGCGTCATGAATACTAAATACTGTCATGACCAGAGGAGGCTGGTGGGAGGCGCTATAGGAGGACGGGCTCATTGTAATGGCTGGAATGGAATCAATGGAACAGTATCAAACATATGGAAACCGCACATTTGACTCCATTCCGGCCATTACAGTGAGCCCGTCCTCCTGTAGCGCCTCCCACCAGCCTCTTCTGGTCATTACCCGAGGTAGGGCACAAGAGGTCATCTTCTCTTTAGGTTGCAACATTATATGACTCCTCAGTAAGATTCCTATCTTGAATAGTTCTCAAGTCTTTATGGGGTTGGTGATGAATCAATGGCATGTTACTATATGACACTCGATATATCAGAAGAACAGTTCCCTTAGTGTTTCTCATTGTGAATTCACCATCACTCATCCTCTTTATTCATCACATAATAATGGAATTACGTCAGCTGCTGCTTCGACAGGTAGTGTTCTAACAAGGAGCTTTATATGGAAAAGACCAGCAGAGAGAGAAAGAGATAGAGAGATTGAAATAGAGAGAAATCCACATCCGTTTGTACCCAAGCCCTCCTCTCTCTCCTTGTCTCCAAGGAAACTTGAGGGGTTCCTTGAGAGAAAGTGAAGTGGTGAGAAAGATGGTGAGAGAGAGTGGGAGGGAGTGAGACATGGAGAGGGAGGGAGGGATATGAATTATTCCCGACCCTGACACACCAGAGCAGTCAAATATCCCTCTTTTTCCTCACTGTGTCGGAGCGAGGGAGAGTGATATTATGTGATATTATGCTGCAGAGAGGAGAGCAGCCGGGTGCTTGTTTTGTCCTTTTTGGAGGAGAGATGTGTTCTGTTTCTCTCTCTGTTCAGTTAGTGTAACGCTCGTCGTAAGTGGTAGTTGAAGTGGACCAAGGCGCAGTGTGGTAAGTGTCCATGATTACTTTATTCATAAACACACTCAAACAAAATGACAAAAGCGAAAATGAAAACGCACAGTTCCGTCAGGTAAGACACTAAACAGAAAACAACCTCCCACAAACACAGGAAGAAAACAGGCTGCCTAAGTATGATTCCCAATCAGAGACAACTATAAACAGCTGCCTCTGATTGGGAACCACACTCCGCCCAAAAACATAGAAACAGAAAACATAGAGTTTCCCACCCGAGTCACACCCTGACCTAACCAAACATAGAGAATAATAAGGATCTCTACAGTCAGGGCGTGACAGTACCCCCCCCCCCCCCCCCCCCCCCCCCCCCCCCCCCCCAAAGGTGCGGACTCTGGCCGCAAACCTGAACCTATAGGGGAGGGTCCGGGTGGGCATCTACTCTTGGTGGAGGCTCCGGTGCGGGACGCAGATCCCCCTCCGCTTTGGGCTCCCCCCACTTTCGTGGAACCGGACCGTGGATCGTCGCCGGAGGCTCCGGACCCTGGATCGTTGCCGGAGGCTCCGGACCCTGGATCGTTGCCGGAGAAACCGTACCGTAGATCATCGCCGGAGGCTCTGGACTGGGAACCCCCGCTTGAGGATCCGGACGGCCGACCGTCGCTGGAGGATCCGGATGGCCGACCGTCGCTGGAGGCTCCGGACTGGGGACCGTCGCTGCAGGCTCCGGACAGGGGACCGTCGCTGCAGGCTCCGGACCGGGGACCGTCGCTGGAGGCTTCGTGCCATGGATTATCGCTGGAGGCTTCGTGCCATGAATCATCCCTACAGGCTCCGGGCCATGGATCATCACTGGAGGTTTCGTGCCATGGATTATCACTGGAGGCTCCGGGCCATGGATTATCACTACAGGCTCCGGGCCATAGATCATCACTGGAGGCTTCGTGCCATGGATCATCACTGGAGGCTTCATACGTGGAGCCGGAACTGGTCTCACCGGACTGGGGAGACGCACTGGAAGCCGGGTGCGCAGAGCAGGCACAGGGCGTACCAGGCTGGAGAGACGCACTGGAGGTCTGGAGCATAGGGCTGGCACAACCCGTCCTGGCTGGATGCTCATTTTAGCTCGGCAAGTGCGGGGCGCTGGCACAGGACGAACTGGGCTGTTAAGGCGCACTGGCGACACAGTGCGTAGAGCTGGCGCAGGATATCCTGGACCGAGGAGACGCACCGGAGACCAGGAGCACTGAGCCGGCACAATCCGTCCTGGCTGAATGCTCACTTTAGCCCGGCAAATGCGGGGCGCTGGCACAGGACGAACTGGGCTGTGAAGGCGCACTGGCGACACAGTGCGTAGAGGCGTACTGGAGACTGAATGCTCACTTTAGCACGGCAAATGCGGGGTGCAGGCACAGAGCGCACCGGGCTATGAATGCGCACTGGAGATATAGTGCGCATCACAGCATAACACGGTGCCTGACTGGTCACATGCTCCCCATGGTAAGCACGGGGAGTTGGCTCAGGTCTCAACCCTGACTCCACCAATCTCCCCGTGTGGAGCTGCCTCTCGGGCTTCCGTTGTTGCCGTGCTAGTTCCTCGTAGCGTCGCCGTTCATCTCTTGCTGCCTCCATCTGCTCCCTTGACCGGCGATATTCCCCAATCCGCGTCCAGGGTCCTTTGCCTTCCAGGATCTCCTCCCATGTCCAACTATCCTGGCCACGCTGCTTGATCCGTTTTTGGTGAGAGGTTCTGTAACGCTCGTCGTAAGTGGTAGTTGAAGTGGACCAAGGCGCAGCATGGTAAGTGTCCATGATTACTTTATTCATAAACACACTCAAACAAAATAACGAAAACGAAAACGCACAGTTCCGTCAGGTAAGACACTAAACAGAAAACAACCTCCCACAAACACAGGAAGAAAACAGGCTGCCTAAGTATGATTCCAAATTATAGACAACGATAAACAGCTGCCTCTGATTGGGAACCACACTTGGCCCAAAAACATAGAAACAGAAAACATAGAGTTTCCCACCCGAGTCACACCCTGACCTAACCAAACATAGAGAATAATAAGGATCTCTACAGTCAGGGCGTGACAGTTAGAGACAAAGGGATGAGGGCTATTAAAAAAAAGCAGTCCTGTTAGGGATTTAACAGATATTATCTGTTTTTTACCGAAGAATGATGTTTTATAATAATACAAAAGATATGTTGCTCTAGTACTTCAAAGAATTCAACACAATTGATAACTACCTGGAACTAAATGGTTTATAGAGGCGCTGCTTTGATGAATCACAAAGACACAAGATGGCCGACCCTTAACAGTAAGATCAAGAATAGAGTGTTGTAGTGTTACTCCTCCTGAAGATGAAGCATCAAGATGAACTATAGTACTACACATGTCAGACAAATGAGACAGCTCTCTGGTTGTAGAGAGAGACTCATCTCTATCCACCCATCTCTCTCGGTCTCTGTCTCTGCAGTCAACAGATGGCCTAGTGTGAAATGATCTGGTATGTGTTAATTACCAACGACGCTGGGCAACAGGAAACCAGCTCTGAGTGTGTGTTGAAGAGTGTCAAGAACACACACGTCTGAGTACTCGAGCACACGCTCATGCAGACACACAGACAACACACACACACAGTTACACGGAATGCTGTATGTTGGTTTACACCTTTATAGTAACAAAAACAGTGTACAGTATATACTGTAGCCCTCACCATCAGGTCTTAGAGCTTTCTATGGAGGGAGAACTATCATATCATGTACATGTTAATACTATGGAGGGAGAACTATCATATCCTGTACATGTTAATACTATGGAGGGAGAACTATCATATCCTCTACATGTTAATACTATGGAGGGAGAACTATCATATCCTCTACATGTTAATACTATGGAGGGAGAACTATCATATCCTCTACATGTTAATACTATGGAGGGAGAACTATCATATCCTGTACATGTTAATACTATGGAGGGAGAACTATCATATCCTGTACATGTTAATACTATGGAGGGAGAACTATCATATCCTCTACATGTTAATACTATGGAGGGAGAACTATCATATCCTCTACATGTTAATACTATGGAGGGAGAACTATCATATCCTCTACATGTTAATACTATGGAGGGAGAACTATCATATCCTCTACATGTTAATACTATGGAGGGAGAACTATCATATCCTGTACATGTTAATTCTATGGAGGGAGAACTATCATATCCTCTACATGTTAATACTATGGAGGGAGAACTATCATATCCTGTACATGTTAATACTATGGAGGGAGAACTATCATATCCTGTACATGTTAATACTATGGAGGGAGAACTATCATATCCTGTACATGTTAATACTATGGAGGGAGAACTATCATATCCTGTACATGTTAATACTATGGAGGGAGAACTATCATATCCTGTACATGTTAATACTATGGAGGGAGAACTATCATATCCTCTACATGTTAATACTATGGAGGGAGAACTATCATATCCTGTACATGTTAATACTATGGAGGGAGAACTATCATATCCTGTACATGTTAATACTATGGAGGGAGAACTATCATATCCTGTACATGTTAATACTATGGAGGGAGAACTATCATATCCTGTACATGTTAATACTATGGAGGGAGAACTATCATATCCTGTACATGTTAATACTATGGAGGGAGAACTATCATATCCTGTACATGTTAATACTATGGAGGGAGAACTATCATATCCTGTACATGTTAATACTATGGAGGGAGAACTATCATATCCTGTACATGTTAATACTATGGAGGGAGAACTATCATATCCTCTACATGTTAATACTATGGAGGGAGGAACTATCATATCCTCTACATGTTAATACTATGGAGGGAGAACTATCATATCCTCTACATGTTAATACTATGGAGGGAGAACTATCATATCCTGTACATGTTAATACTATGGAGGGAGAACTATCATATCCTCTACATGTTAATACTATGGAGGGAGAACTATCATATCCTCTACATGTTAATACTATGGAGGGAGAACTATCATATCCTCTACATGTTAATACTATGGAGGGAGAACTATCATATCCTGTACATGTTAATACTATGGAGGGAGAACTATCATATCCTGTACATGTTAATACTATGGAGGGAGAACTATCATATCCTCTACATGTTAATACTATGGAGGGAGAACTATCATATCCTGTACATGTTAATACTATGGAGGGAGAACTATCATATCCTGTACATGTTAATACTATGGAGGGAGAACTATCATATCCTCTACATGTTAATACTATGGAGGGAGAACTATCATATCCTCTACATGTTAATACTATGGAGGGAGAACTATCATATCCTGTACATGTTAATACTATGGAGGAAAACGTAAGTGAGATAGATGCTGTATGTGCCACCTTTTCCCCACAAAAGGGCTTTATAACAAGACAAAAATACTCCTCAGTTTCATCAGCTGTCCATGTGGCTGGTCTCGAACGATCCCGCAGGTGAAGAAGCCAGACGTGGAGGTCCTGGGCTGGCGTGGTTACACGTGGTCTGCAGTTGTGAAGCCGGTTGGACGTGCTGCCAAATTCTTTAAAATGAGGTTGGAGGCGGCTTATGGTAGAGAAATGCCAATTGCATGCTTCCTCAAAACTTGAGACATCTGTGGCATTATGTTGTGTGACAGAACTGCACATTTTAGAGTGCACTTTTATTGTCCCCAGTACAAGGTGCACCTGTGTAATGATCATGCTGTTTAATCAGCTTCTTGATATGCCACACCTGTCAGGTGGATGGATCATCTTGGAAATGAGAAATGCTCACTAACAGGGATGTAAACAAATTTGTGTACAACATTTGAGAGAAATACAGTTTTTGTGCGTAACTAACATTTCTGGGATCTTTTATTTCAGCTCATGAAACATGAGACCAATACTTTACATGTTGCGTTTATATTTTAGTTCAGTAGAGATAAACAAGGAGACAACAACTAATTCCGGCCCAGAGACTGCTGATGCCTATGAGCTGACATGTTCCATGACATATTAAACACATGAATACATAGGCAACACATGCATGCGCGCACACACACTCACACATGCTGAAACTCTCAACTGTCGTCTTTCCCACCATTGCTCCCCGTTGCTGTTTAAGTGGATGCTTGCCAGCAGTGGTCTTTCCTAATTGCCGTAATATTCCTGGGTGATTTGGTTATAATTTGGAAAGGCAGGATAGGGATCAGGAGGAGCAGTGTGGTATGGTTGCGGCTTTGAGGGACAAAGACAGAAGTTACCCTGGGCCGTATGCACACACACATACTGTAGCTCATATATTGGCTGGAGGATAATTAGTTATTTGTTTATTTGGTGGAGAAATACATTAAAACTTTGTATGGCTGTGTGTATATCTCTCTTTTGCTGTCTCTCTCTCTTCCTCTTCTCTCTCTTCTCCTCTTCTTTCTCTCTTCCTCTTCTCTCCCTCTCTTAGCTCTCTCTCTCTCTCTTGCTCCCTCTTCATCTTCTCTCTCTCCCCTCTTCTCTTCCTCTTCTCTTCGTATTCTCTCCCTCTCTTCTCTCTCTTCTCTCCCTCTCTTCTCTCTCTTCTCTCCCTCTCTTCTCTCTCTCTCTCACTCTTCTCTCTCTCCCCCTCTTCTCTTCCTCTTCTCTTCGTATTCTCTCCCTCTCTTCTCTCTCTTCTCTCCCTCTCTTCTCTCTCCTCTCCCTCTCTTCCCTCTCTTCTCTCTCTTCTCTCTCTCTCTCTCTTCCTCTTCTCTCGCTCTTCCTCTCTCTCACTTTTCTTCTCTATACTAGAGCATCTGTTTTCTGACATAGACCTTGTGGCGTGTGTGTGTGTGCACGTGCGTGTTGGATCCAGAGGCAGAGCCAGGACAGGATGACTAGATGAAAGGTTTGTGGAGTTGAAAGGAAGAGCATGGTGTCATCCTCACTAAAGGACAACCAGACAGGACACACAACAGCAAGGAAGCTACTCTATACCTCTCCATGTTAACAGTACATGGCAGCTGAAGAGATACAGCCAACTGTAGAACTGACACCATGTTTCCACCATTTTTCTCAGAGTATCGTATTGCTTTTTTGGTTTAAACCACAACGGCCAAAATATTTTCAAAAAGACAACTTATACAAAAATTATTTTGGCCAAAAATGAAAATTTCCCTTTAAAACTTAAACACTCCAGTGTTTATTCTGTCCTTCTGTATTCTGCCATTTTCCAGTCCTCCTCCTCTCGCCCTCTTTCCTTTCTTTAACTTACTTGTTTACCCACAATTCCCCTGGGTAATTAGCAGTGTGATAATGAACAGTGTTGGAGGCACAAACACACACACAAACTCACACTTACCACACGACACACATACACATGCACCACACATACACACACTTACCACACATACACACAACACATGACACACATACACACAAACCCCACACTACACACACACACACACACACTCAACACACAAACACCACACAACACATGCCACACACCTACACACCACATGCACACACACACCACTGACACACACTGACACACACTCCCTGCATGACAGAGAAAACAATAGTAGCTGTCTCCACTGGGACCAGGTGGTCATGTGGGATCAATACTGATCACTCTCTGCACCCTTCTAACCCCTGGTCTAACCTCATCACCCTTCTAACCCCTGGTCTAACCTCATCACCCTTCTAACCCCTGGTCTGACCTCAGCACCCTTCTAACCCCTGGTCTAACCTCAGCACCCTTCTAACCCCTGGTCTAACCTCAGCACCCTTCTAAACCCTGGTCTAACCTCATCACCCTTCTAACCCCTGGTCTAACCTCAGCACCCTTCTAACCCCTGGTCTAACCTCAGCACCCTTCTAAACCCTGGTCTAACCTCATCACCCTTCTAACCCCTGGTCTAACCTCATCACCCTTCTAACCCCTGGTCTAACCTCAGCACCCTTCTAACCCCTGGTCTAACCTCATCACCCTTCTAACCCCTGGTCTAACCTCATCACCCTTCTAACCCCTGGTCTAACCTCAGCACCCTTCTAACCCCTGGTCTAACCTCAGCACCCTTCTAACCCCTGGTCTAACCTCATCACCCTTCTAACCCCTGGTCTGACCTCAGCACCCTTCTAACCCCTGGTCTAACCTCAGCACCCTTCTAACCCCTGGTCTAACCTCATCACCCTTCTAACCCCTGGTCTGACCTCAGCACCCTTCTAACCCCTGGTCTAACCTCTGCACCCTTCTAACCCCTGGTCTAACCTCATCACCCTTCTAACCCCTGGTCTGACCTCAGCACCCTTCTAACCCCTGGTCTAACCTCAGCACCCTTCTAACCCCTGGTCTGACCTCAGCACCCTTCTAACCCCTGGTCTAACCTCTGCACCCTTCTAACCCCTGGTCTGACCTCAGCTGTATAGAGCACAGCATAAAAACTGCCCCTAAGTCAGTTTCTAATATTATAAAATATTAAGCTCCAGCATGTGTGTGTGTACAGATGTAGGATCTTCATTTGATCACCCTGTTGCAGGAGGAGTTTCCTGCAATGCAGGACATTTAAAACGTCTAGTATATTCAAGGTTTAATAAGGCTTCTGAAGTTTGTAATTTCCACTTTGAAATGTCAGACTTGATTTTCCCTTGCGGAAAATATATCACCCCCTACAAAAATGTTCATTAATTATAATCCACATAATAATTCACATTTCCTGTTGCTGCAGGATTATTTTCCTGCTGTAGCAAACTGTGTGTGTGTGTGTGTGTGTGTGTGTGTGTGTGTGTGTGCGTGCGTGCGTGCGTGCGTGTGTGTGAACATGTTTAACTATACTTGTTGGGACCAGAAGAATAGTAAACAAACAAAACAAGTCCCCACAAGGTCAAATGCTATTTCTATGTGGTTTAGAGTTAAGGTTAGAGTTAGTGTTAGGGTTAGAATTATGTTTAGGGTTAGGAGCTAGGGTTCGTTTTAGGGTTATGGTTAGGAGCTAGAGTTAGGTTTTGGGGTTAAGGTTAGTGTTAGGTTTAGGGGTTATGGAAAATAGGATTTTGAATGGGACTGAAATGTGTGTCCCCACAAGGTTAGTTATACAAGACTGTGTGTGTGTGTGTGTGTTTCCCCCCTGGAAACATCCTCCTCCCTTGGTGATTTATCTCTCTCTTCTCTCCTCCTACGTCCTCCTTTCTTTCTTTCTTTCCTTCCCCTCTTTCTTTCTCTCCTTTAATCTCCACTGCCTCCTCTCTCTCTAACAGCCTGTGTTTTATAACATTGTTCAGTATGCAGGTCCATCTCAATAGTCTAAAATGGCTTCCTCTCCTTGTCACCTCGCCTTAAAGGCCCAGTGCAGTCAAAAGCATGATTTTCCTGTGTTTTATATATATTTCCACACGATGAGGTTGGAATAATACTGTGAAATTGTGAAAATTATGATTAATGTCCTTTTAGTGAAAGAGCTGTTTAAAAATTATATTTTGGTGGGATGAAGTTTTGGCCTGGCTGGTGGTATCACCAGGCGGTGAATTCATTAATAGACCAATAAGAAAGAGGGTTCCTAACCTCTCTGCCAATAACAGCTAGTTTTCAGTTTTCCCCTCTCCACTCAAACCCCTCCCAGACATTCATAGCAACATGAAAATCGCTCTTTGCTAAGAAGCTATTTTAGTTTATTTTTTACTATTTGAATTGTTAACAATCACAGTAAGGTACTTAATTGTTACCCAGAAATGATTTGATGTTGAGATAAAAAAAAATTGTCTGCGTTGGGCCTTTAAATCCTAAATGATCTGAAATCACAGGATAAGTAAAAGCAACATGGTGGACACCTGTCCAATTCTTTCACATCAAAGCAGATGAAAGAGAGGAGAGAAGACAAGTAGAGGAAGCAACTTTAGACTATTGAGACACAGCCTGAATGTGCTAATTGGACAGAGTTGAAAGACACAGGGGAAAGGTGCAGTGAACCATAATGAGAACCATAAAAAGCAAAGGAAAATGGAAATATGTTGCCAACCACAAACACGATCAATCACACCTAGCCATCACATCAAACCACCGCCCCACCCTCCTCCTCCTCTTCTCCTCCCATCTTCTCTGTTCCATCGTTTCCATGGTAACTGGGAACAAAGGCCCACACAGGTGAGCGAGTGTCTCTTGTGGTGGTGACTGACAGCACACCTGATTGGAATTTCAATGTTTTCCCAGCCTGTCTGTCTCTGAGGCTCTGGAAGCGAGGGATGGTTAATTACAGTACAAATCAGTCATTTAGATGGCTGACTGTCCATCCAGCCACAGCGCCAAACACCACGCCCACTAGCGTTTCTTCTCCACAATGAGTCTGGGTTTGCTTTCCTCCCTGACATCTTGCAGAATGCAAACACATTCTAAACGTTCTGATTGGTTCCAGAAACCAATGGGTTGGGCTAGAGCGAGCCATCACGAACCATGAATCACGTCATTGGCTTTGATACTCTGATTGGTTAGAGACGATCCAATCGCTGATGAATTTGTTTTGTACAATGCCCTCATTTTGAAGTGAGCACAAACAACTTCTAGGATTCAGGCTGAATGTATGTAGAGATCGATAGAGCAGCTGAATTCAACTCAGGGTGAGTCGTCGGGCAAGTCATTTAGCAGGTTGAATGTTGGTAAATCGTCGCCAATGGAAGTTAAATAAACGTCATGGAAACATTTGGATGGACGTTTGGCTGGCATCTAATGGAATATTAAGAGTTAGCAATTTGTCCAATGTTGTATGTTTGATACTGATTCTCTGTGTGTGTGTGTGTGTGTGTGTGTGTGTGTGTGTGTGTGTGTGTGTGTGTGTGTGTGTGTGTGTGTGTGTGTGTTTATGTGTCTCCTGTAGGAGCTGTTTACAGCAGAGTGTAAGTTTAAGGAGTCGGTGTTTGAGAACTACTATGTGATCTACTCGTCGATGCTGTACAGACAGAATGAGTCTGGGAGGGCCTGGTTCTTGGGCCTGAACAAGGAAGGACAGCCCATGAAGGGCAACCGAGTGAAAAAGACCAAACCAGCCGCTCACTTCCTGCCCAAACCTATAGAAGGTAAGGGGGTTGTCACACACACATGGATGCACACACACACACTCACACGCTCTAACACTGATCTCTCCTCTTCTCTGTAGTTGCGATGTACAAGGAGCCGTCGTTGCACGACGTCAGGGAGACGTTGCCTAAAGTTGCCGGAGTCCCGCCCAGCAAAAGCACAACCAGCGAACCAGTGGCCATGAACGGGGGCAAACCAATCAACAAACCCGACCCGAAGGAGACTGCGACATAACCCTGCCCCCTCCTCTCCCCCCGCACGACAGAGACTTGAGACTCTGCCCACTGCACTCAAACTCTCACCTTGATTGGTCAATTATGGGCTAAGTCCCACCTCCTCTCTTTCTCTCTTTCTCTCGCTCATTCTCTCTCTCTCTTTCTCTTCTTGGCTGATTCGGTGCAGTGGTGTTCGAGATGAGGAAATGGACCACTCCATTTGGGGGATGGGGGAGGGGAGGTGGAAGGGAGAAGAGGAGGGGAGAAGGAGGAGGAAGGTGTTGACGAGGAGGAGGAGGAAGGGGAGGAGGGGGATTTGCTGATTTTATCAGCTAGATAAACTACAAACTTGGACAGCGGAATGCCCTACCTACACGATACGGAATGCCTTTTTCAAATCCTTACGATTATTTTTCTGTGACAATCTGTGAGAATGATGACAAAGCGTTTTTTTCCCTCTTCCTTTTTGCCAGGTAGCGTTGCCTGCTGATAGCTACCCATAAGCCCCCTCTCTCACTCTGACGCACTATAGCAACAGAGTCCATCCATATTGACCACAGTCTGTTTGTTTGTCTGTTTACCAATTTGTTGGTTTGTTTATAATTCTATACCCAAAATGCACCAGCGACCGTCTGGATAGATTGTTGTACAGACACAAAACAGGATTGTCATCTTCTATTTTTCAAATGATTGTCTCTCTCTCTCATTCTTTCTTAGCTTCTCTCTCTCGCTCCCTCTCTCATTCTTTCTTTCTCTCTCTCTCTCTCTCTCATTCTTAGCTTCTCTCTATCTCTACCTCCACACCTCTATTCTATTTCTTACTATTTTCTCTCTGTGTGTTTGTAGGTTCATTTAGGCAGCGAATGATGCAGGAGGTCAATACTTTGATTTTCTAAGACATGTATAGAGGGAGAGGACTGGGGCTGGGGATGAGATGTTAATGCGTTGGTAGTATTGAGCAGGTAGCAGATGCAATGCATGGTAGGTAGAGTGAATGGTAGCAGAGTAGCTAGCATGTCCACAGAAGCTATGAGTTTCTATCCAGAGCCATGGTCAATTCAGGACATGAATTGAAATTCCAATTCAATATTTGAAAAGTGCCAAAAGTTGCACAAGGGTGACCGACATGTAGCATTTTCACTGGCAGCGTATAGGTAACTGGCCAAAATAATGGAAACACATGAGTAAATGAGGGATGCCAAGTATATTGAAAGAATGTGCTTCCACACAGGTGTGGTTCCTGAGTTAAATAAGCAATTAACATCCCATCTTAGGGTCATATATAAAAATACTACGCAGGCCATTATTTTGGTTACCATGGCTACGCCCCCATAGGATGACAATGCCCCCATCCACAGGGCACAAGTGGTAACTGAACGTTTTGATGAGCATGAAAATGGTGTAAACCACAGGCAATGCCTGCACGGTCACCAGATCTCAACCCAATTGAACACTTATGGGAGATTCTGGAGCGGCGCCTGAGACAGCGGTTTCCATCAACATCAACAAAACGCAGGTTAGTGTTTTATGTCATGAATCTTGTTTTGGATGCAGTTCTGCAGAGTGGTCACTAGCTAGCTGGCACAGCCACAAATCATAAAATCAGATTTTAAACCTAACGTTAACTTTAACCACACTGTTAACTCTAATGCCTAACCCTAACCTTAAATTAAGACCAAAAAGCCAATGTTCACTTTGCAGCTGGCCTATCTAAGGGGAAATCGCTCAGTTCTGCCTCTAGGACAAGACTTATGACAATAAACATCAGCCTGCCAACAAAACACCAAATAATGGAATTTCTTGCAGAAGAAAAATGTTGCATCCCTCCAATAGAGTTCCAGACACTTCTAGAATCTATGCCAAGGTGCATTGAAGCTGTTCTGGCTCGTGGCCCAACGCCCTATTAAGACACTTTATGTTGGTGCTTCCTTTATTCTGACAGTTCCCTGTACATGCACACATAGTGAAGTTGACAAAGTCAAAGAACGTGCAAAAATGTTGAAAGAACAGTAGAGTCACTGCAGAGTCACTGCAGAGTCACTACAGAGTCACTACAGAGTCACTGCAGAGTCACTACAGAGTCACTGCAGAGTCACTACAGAGTCACTACAGAGTCACTGCAGAGTCACTACAGAGTCACTACAGAGTCACTACAGGGAACAGTCCTAAATGGACCAGTAAAAGAAGTGATCTTGGAGGTGTAGCTGTTAGCTGTTAGCATTGGTAAGAGGTACGCTGCGGTAGTCCTATATCCGTTGGCTTTCACACTGTGACTACAAACCTCCCATCCCATCTTGGAGTTGTAGCTTTCTCATGTAGAAGCCATTGATACTTTGACTTTACCCGTCGTTTGACTTTACCCAAACTCTTTTACGTGTCATTCGTCTAAATGAAATAAGGGAATGATGTTGGTTTGTTACGTTTTTGTGATGAAATGTTTACCGTGAGGATCAAGATCTGTCACTTCCTGTATAAGTAGCAGAGGTAGTTCGCTGAGTCTGTAACCGTGCCTGGGACCTGAAGACTCACGCTAGCTCCAAGAGCTTATAACAACAGTCAGCCACTGTAAAGCCTATGAGCAAAACGGGCCATGGATGCCGAATTTGCCCTTGGCAGGCTGCTCATGGGCCACCGTAAGCTTGCTAGCTGGGTGAGATCATAGAGAAAACACTCGAAAAGGTACGGTGTAAAAAAAAAAAAAGATTCCACTGGGCTGTTTGTGGGAAAGTGTTGAAGCAACATATGCTGTACTACTTGTCCAGTGTTTTGTCTGTACCAAGCTGAGCAAAAGCTGCTGTTCTTGACAAAGAAATGTAGACCTACAATTTGATGGTGTTGTGTCTTTCAGTTAATGGTGTTCCTGTTCCTGTTGAAACCAGAGTCCTTTTATATGGAGAGTTTGGCCAACTGTAGAGCCGGGCACCACACTGCTGCCTCTCGAGGATTCAATGTTGCCCAGTGACACGAACATGGCTGCCATCCAGCTATGTGATGTCATAGTTCAAACTGCATTGGCCAAACTCTCTAAGGTCTCTGATTGAATCCTGCCATCGGTGAGCTCTATGTGCTGCTGGATTCTGAATCTCTAACTGACTACTTCGAGTAAGACTGGATCAGTTTTTGTCAAATTGAATTGACTTTGACTGTGCAAATGTACTCTCTCTCTCTTTCTCTCTCTCTCTCTTTCTTTCCCAACATTCCATCTCATTCTTCCCCTTACCCCTGCCCACCCCTCTCTCTATTTCCATCTCTCTATCACTCCATCTGTCTCTCTCTCTCTGTCTATACGTCTCTCACCTGTTGCATGGTAAACAAGAAAGGCAGTGGAGATAAGCATGTAGTACTGTAGCCTATGTGTATCAAGTCAAAACAAAAAGAAGAAAAAAAACAGATCATGTCGGTAAATGTACCGCTAACTTTACATACATATATATGCAAAAGAGTTTGTCTGCACTGTACAGTTTGTGTCTCCATTGTATACACAGATACAACATATTGAATAAAATATTTATATGAAGGAGACATGGTGATGTTATTGACATTACTCTGCATTGTCCCAATCTGGTACATTACAAAGAATGGAGAATGTTTCCTCATATCAAAAAGTGGCATAGGAGCTGGACAAAGGATGAATAGCTGAAGAAATAACATAATATCTCCTCTCTATGAGTTGGTAGCTTTTTCATAACCCCCTTAATGGGATACTTCAGGATTTTGGCAATCAAGCCCTTTATCTACTTCCCCAGAGTCAGATGAACTTGCTGATACCATTTTTATGTATCTGTGTGCAGTTTGAAGGAAGTTGCTAACTAGCATTAACACAATTGCTAACTAGCATTAGCACAATGCCTGGAAGTCTATGGTAACTGCTAGCATGCTAGTAGATACCATATACGTCCAGTCACTGCGCTAACGCTAGTTACCATTAGCTCGCAAAACTACCTCTAACTTCCTTCATACTGGATGCAGAGACACAAATGGTATCCATTAATTCATGTGACTGTGAGGAAGTAGATAAAGGGCAACTTTGCCAAAATCCCAAAGTATCCCTTTAAGGTCATCTCATCATCAGCTTCCAACTGGCTCATTTAACTGCTCTCCTCTCCACTGCAACTCAAACAGCCCAGCGTTGACTCAAGGGTCTCTTCAGACTCGAGGCTTTTCGGTCATCTAAGAGGCATAACAGAAAAGAACACAGACGACATGCTGAAGACAAAGACACTGTGCCCTAGGTTGTGTCTGGCTCTTTTCAATGGAGAAAACGCTCCCGTTTAGCATCATTACTTCCGCAGTGTTCCCTTGATCGCACGCTCCAGCTCCCCTGTTCAGGCCCACGTTCCCGAGCCATTTATCCACGTTGGGTCTTTTGTTTGGGTATCGGAGTCTCTCCGTGTGTCTCTATTGGCTGTTTATCTCCTGATTGGGTCCAGTGGAGAGCTGCCAGGCGTAACATTAACCAGCAGCCCGGTCTAATGCCTCTAATTCTCTATGGAGAACTGAACAGTTCTGACTGAACACGTGAAGGAAAATCCCCCATGTTTTAAATGGCATGAGGTCATCTCACATGTAGACACACGCACATACACTACCGTTCAAAAGTTTGGGGTCACTTAGAAATGTTTTTGAAAGAACGGCACATTTTTTTGTTCATTAAAATAACATCAAATTGATCAGAAATACAGTGTAGACATTGTTAATGTTGTAAATGACTATTGTAGCTGGAAACAGCTGATTCTTTATGGAATATCTACATAGGCGTTCAGAGGCCCATTATCAGAAACCATCACTCCTGTGTTCCAATGGCACGTTGTGTTAGCTAATCCAAGTTTATAAGAGGCGACTCCGGGATGCGGGTCTTCTAGGCAGAGCTGCAAAGAAAAAGCCATATCTCAGACTGGCCAATAAAAAGAAAAGATTAAGATGGGCAAAAGAACACAGACACCGGACAGAGGAACTCTGCCTAGAAGGCCAGCATCCCAGAGTCACCTCTTCACTATTGACGTTGAGACTGGTGTTTTGCGGGTACTATTTAATGAAACTGCCAGTTGAGGACTTGTGAGGCGTCTGTTTCTCAAAATAGACACTCTAATGTACTTGTCCTCTTGCTCAGTTGTGCACCGGGGCCTCCCACGGCCTCCCACTCCCCCTATTGTGGTTAGAGCCAGTTTGCACTGTTCTGTGAAGGGAGTAGTACACAGCATTGTACGAGATCTTCAGTTTCTTGGCAATTTCTCACCTTCATTTCTCAGAACAAGAATAGACTGACGAGTTTCAGAAGAAAGGTCTTTGTTTCTGGCCATTTTGAGCCTGTAATCGAACCCACGAATTCTGATGCTCCAGATACTCAACTAGTCCAAAGAAGGCCAGTTGTCTTGCTTCTTTAATCAGCACAACAGTAGTGTGCTAACATAATTGCAAAAGGGTTGTCTAATGATCAATTAGCCTTTTAAAATGATAAACTTGGATTAGTTAACACAACGTGCCATTGGAACACAGGAGTGATGGTTGCTGATAATGGGCCTCTGTACACCTATGTAGATATTCCATTAAAAATCCAGCTAAAAAAGTAATTTACAACATTAACAATGTCTACAATGTATTTCTGATCAATTTGATGTTATTTTAATGGACCAAAAATGTGCTTTTCTTTCAAAAACAAGGACATTCCTAAGTGACCCCAAACTTTTGTACGGTAGTGTACATACACATGCAGATAGACAGACGGAGGCAGACAGGTAGGCAGGCAGACTCCCAGACATGTACACAGACACACAAAAACACGCACAAACACAAAGCTACAACTGACTTAAATGCAGAAAATACCTGTCCAATACTCATCAATCCATGTTACACAGTGGTTGGCTGGCTACGGCTCACTGGATAGGCTGATTGGAAATGACAAAGATGTGTCTGTGATTGGGATTGGTTGATTGGAGATTTGCTAATAGAAACCTGTTTCCTTCCTCAGTCGATTGATAGTATCTGTCCTCAATCTGTCCTTCCGTCAATGTGCAAACAGAGTCCAGGAAGAGTACCAAAACATGAATTCCAAAATGTTTGTATGAAGTCAAGCTTCAGGTGTGGCCAGAACAGGAAAAACATAATTCAGTTTGACATGCCCACAGCCTTACCCAAGATGCAGCAGCTCAGAAAACTGACACAAGAAGATACAGTAGATTAAGGCACACCACTGACACAGAGATACAGTACACACACACACACACACACACACACACACACACACACACACACACACACACACACACACACACACACACACACAATTAGACACACACAGACATCCCCTCTCCTTTTCTAAATGATAGATGAGACTGCCAACTAATTAGGCTGTGGTAATTAAGTTTTGCATAATGTAAATTAGTCTGAGCATTGAGGGTGAAGTCATGTGGAATCAGAGCGCATGCCAAAGCACTGACTTATGGGTATTATACAAAGTGACACAACCATGAGCCATTCGGGCCATATCTGGAGCCAACAGAAAAGAAACACATTTGTCATTATGTTTACACCCCACAAGTATAGACATGTTGAATCATGTTGTTGTTTGTAATGTGAGTATAGCTGCCCTTCACACAATTACCTGTTCAGTGTTTATTTTGAGGTAAATGTTATAATGTGTGTGTTTGGGGGTCAGGGTAAAGTCCTTTTTCACGTAAAAGGTTAGAAAAGAGGCTAAATAAAATATGGCGATAAAGCTACAGAGTGAAAAGGCAAGGTTACAGTTCAGAATTAATTTGTGGAGACAAAAAAAAAACTATTGTACAGTAGGAATGAAATAGCGCTGGACAACCTGACACGTGTTTATTTCCTCCTAACTCCAGCACCCTGATTATGGTTCTAAAATGTCACCTGGTGTCGGAGGTCAAGGCAGCTGAGAAGTCACAATGTGCCCTCATGTCATCCGGAGACCTCACAACGAGGAGGGTGAACTTTTCAAATGTCGCCAGAGACTTTACGAGATTAGACAGATGGAGAGGACGCTATTTAAGAAATACACAATATGAGATTAGATAGATACTGGAACACCACTGCCTCAATTCCCATGGCAATCATTGAATGTGTTCATATTCAGCCCTGTTAGGGGGAAATCTGTAAATGTTATCATATACCGATCTCACCTGTTGTATATTGTCACCATTCCATATTACACACGTTTTTAGGAGATGCCTTCATAGTGGTCAATAAACTAACAATGATAATCCCAACGGAAATAGAGAAAGGAGACAGAGAAGACATAGGGAGAATGAGACAGAGAGAGAGACCGAGAGACAGAGAGAGAATGAAATAGAGAGAGAGACCTAGAGACAGAGAGAATGAGATAGAGAGAGACCGAGAGACAGAGAGAGAAACAAACCAAAACAAAGACAAAGTCTTCTCATGCTTTGTTGATTTCAAAAAAGATATTGACTCAATTTGGCATGAGGGCCTGCTTTACAAACTGATGGAAAGAGGTTTTGGGCGAAAAACATATGACATTATAAAATCCATGTACACAAACAAAAAGTGTGCGGTTAAAATTGGCAAAAAACACACACATTTCTTTCCACAGGGTCAGGGGGTGAGACAGGGATGCAGCTTAAGCCCCACCCTCTTCAACATATATATCAACGAATTGGCGAGGGCACTAGAATAGTCTGCAGCATCCGGCCTCACCCTACTAAAATCTGAAGTCAAATGTCTACTGTTTGCTGATGATCTGGTGCTTCTGTCCCCAACCAAGGAGGGCCTACAGCAGCACTTAGATCTTCTGCAGAGATTCTGTCAGACCTGGGCCCTGACAGTATCTCTCAGTAAGACAAAAATAATGGTGTAACAAAAAAGGTCCAGTTGCCAGAACCACGAATACAAATTCCATCTAGACACCGTTGCCCTAGAGCACACAAAATACTATACATACCTCGGCCTAAACATCAGCACCACAGGTAACTTCACAAAGCTGTGAAAGATCTGAGAGACAAGGCAAGAAGGGCCTTCTATACCTTCAAAAGGAACATAAAATTCAACATACCAATTAGGATCTGGCTAAAAATACTTGAATCAGTTATAGAACCCATTGCCCTTTATGGTTGTGGGGTCTGGGGTCCGCTCACCAACCAAGAATTCACAAAATGGGACAAACACCAAATTGAGACTGCATGCAGAATTCTGTAAAAATATCCCCCGTGTACAACGTAAAACACAAAATAATGCATGCAGAGCAGAATTAGCCCGATACCCGCTAATGATCAAAATCCAGAAAAGAGCCATTAAATTTTACAACGATCTATATAAGCGATTCCCAAACCTTCCATAATAAAGCCATCACCTACAGATAAATGAACCTGGAGAAGAGCCTCCTAAGCAAGCTGGTCCAGCAACACAATTAGGCCCAACCAAATCATGAGAAAACAAAAAGATAATTACTTGACACATTGGAAAGAATTTACTGAAAAACAGAGCAAACTAGAATGCTATTTGGCCCTAAACACCAACAATTAAGGAAATCTTTGACTATGTACAGACTCAGTGAGCATATTCTGGAATTCTGGAGCTGCTAGCTTGACAACCACACGTCGATGCTGCCATTGCTAAAATAATCACACAGACACACAAACACACACATTTACGCAGACACACACACACACACACACAGACACACACACACACACACACACACAAGAAAATCTGTTGGCATGCCTTCATTGTCTTGCAATGATTGAATGCATATATATTTGAAGCCTTATCTGAAATGAATAATATCCCACACCAATTATGTACGAGCCGTTATACTGTTTTCATTATTTTTATCTAAAGGTGTTAGAACTAGTTCATTTCCTGCTCTTTAATTAAGTTCCCTTCTTTTTTTCACACAAACAACCAGAGCAATGACCTATCAGCCCAATAACCATATAGTCTGAAAGGAATTAAACACACACACACACACACACGCACACACACACACACACACACACACACACACACACACACACACACACACACACACACACACACACACACACACACACACACACACACACACACACACACACACACACACACACACACACACAGCAGCAGCAGTCTGTCGAGGTGGCATTGATCTGTCACTTGAGAGCCTGTTCCTCTCAGCTTCATTATCATCAAAGCCAAAACACGCCAGGCCTGCGAGACACACACACACACACACAACCTGCGCCACAGACAGGGCTTTCATGGTAATATTCCCTACTCATGCCCATGCGGTGACCATATTGGTGCGGGACCTGGTTTGAAGTCCTATTAATGTAGCTATGGTAACCAACAGCAGCACACACACAGTTTCACACCAATCAAATCACACACTGAGTGGTCTGCTTCTCAGAGAAGCTGTAACCACTGGCCCAGGGCCAGTTTTAATGGTTAGTTTATAACAGACATGGGTATCTGACAGCTCTTCTCTCTTACAGTAGAGTGTTTGATAGAAAAGCATGTGTGGGCTTCATTCAATGGAGAGGCCATCTAAAGAAAAGCACGTGTGGGTGAGATTACATTTTCACAAGGATTAAATAGACTTTCTCAGGTGCTCTTATCCATCCCCCCCCCCAAAAAAAAAAAAAAAACAGGAAATGTGAATTATGATGAGTATTTATATGGATGCATTGGTAAGGGTTGATACATTTTAAAGTGGAAATTACAAACTTCAGAAATCTTTAAACTTTCAATTTGACATTTCCTTTATTGCAAGAAAGTTCTCTTGCAACAGGGTGATCAAATTAAGACCTTATATCTGTAGTGCACTACATAGGGGAATATGGTGCCATTTGAAATGTGACCTCCATCAGTACAGGAGATAAGAGGTCAGAGCAGTTACATTCATCTAACTGACAGGAGAAGAGAACACACTGTCAACACTCCTCTTTTCTCCCTCCTCTCATCTTCCCCTTCTTCTCTCCACCTCTCCTCCTACTCTCCTCCTCCACCACTTCTTCACGCCAGCTTTCCTGTTCTCCGTCCTCCTCTCCTCCTCCACTGGAGTAGTGGAAGGTCAAAGGTGGGAGCAGTGTGACTGACAGGTGAAGTACGAGCAGTCAATCAACAGAGACAGAGAGAAAGACAGGAGACGAGCAGAGAAGAAGATAAATGGAAGGGGGGAAAAAGGATGATTTTCATAAGTTGCTGTTGGTGACTTCTGTAGATTATTATATACATATATACATACACAGTACCCGCCAAAAGTTTGGACACACCTACTCATTCAAGGGTTTTTTCTTTATTTGTACTATTTTCTACATTGTAGAGTAATAGTGAAGACATCACAACTATGAAATAACACATGGAATCATGTAGTAAGCAAAAAAGTGTTAAACAAATCAAAATATATTTTATATTTGAGATTCTTCAAAGTAGCCACCCTTTGTCATGATGACAGCTTGCATTCTCTCAACCAGCTTCATGAGGTAGTCACCGGGAATGTATTTCAATTAACAGCCAATCAGTTGTGTTGTGACAAGGTATGACCAAGACCAAGTCCATATTATGGCAAGAACAGCTCAAATAAGCAAAGAGAAACGACAGTCCATCATTACTTTAAGACATGAATGTCAGTCAATCCTGAAAATAACAATAATTTTTAAAGTTTCTTCAAGTGCAGTCGCAAAAACCATCAAGCGCTATGATGATACTGGCTCTCATGAGGACCGCCACAGGTAAGGAAGACCCAGAGTTACCTCTGCTGCAGAGGATAAATTCATTGGCGTTAACTGCCCCTCAGATTGCAGCCCAAATAAATGCTTCACAGAGTTCAAGTAACAGACTCATCTCAACATCAACTGTTCAGAGGAGACTGCTTGAATCAGGCCTTCATGGTCGAATTGCTGCAAAGAAACCACTACTAAAGGACACCAATAATAAGAAGTGACTTGCTTGGCCCAAGAAACACGAGCAATGGACATTAGACCGGTGGAAATCTGTCCTTTGGTCTGATGAGTCCAAATTTGAGATTTTTGGTTCCAACCACTGTGTCTTTGTGAGACAGAGTAGCTGAACAGATGATCTCTGCATGTGTGGTTCCCACTGTGAAGCGTGGAGGAGGAGGTGTGATGGTGCTTTGCTGGAGACACTGTCTGTGATATATTTAGAATTCAAGGCACACTTAACCAGCATGGCTACCACTCCATTCTGCAGCATTACGCTATCCCATCTGGTTTGTGCTTAGTGGAATTATCCTTTGTTTTTCAACAGGACAATGACCCAAAATGCCTCCAGGCTGTGTAAGGGCTATTTGACCAAGAAGGAAAGTGATGGAGTGCTGCATCAGATGACCTTGCCTCCACAATCACCCGGCCTGGTTTGGGATGAGTTGTACCGCAGAATGAAGGAAAAGCAGCCAACAAGTGCTCAGCATATGTGGGAACTCCCTCAAGAGTGTTGTAAAAGCATTCCAGGTGAAGCTGGTTGAGAGAATGCCAAGAGTGTGCAAAGCTGTCATCAAGGCAAAGGGTGGCTACTTTGAAGAATCTAAAATGTTAAATATATTTTGATTTGTTTAACGCTTTTTTGGTTACTACATGATTCCATATGTGTTATTTCATAGTTTTGATATCTTCACTATTATTCTACAATGTAGAAAATAGTAAAAAAAAAAAATAAAGAAACACCCTTGAATGAGTAGGTGTGTCCAAACTTTTGACGGGTACTATATATGTTTTTTTTATGTGTTGAGTGTTGTCATACTGCACTGATGTTTAATGTATAACTTTATACTGAATGCTACTGTATTAGCAAGGGCTACACTACATAGGAAATAGGGTTCCATTTGGTACACAGATCCAGCTCTACTGTATTAGCCAGGGCTGCTCTACATGCAGTGCCTTGCAAAAGTATTCATCCCCCTTGGCGTTTTTCCTATTTTGTTGCATTACAACATGTAATTTAAATTGATTTTTATTTGGATTCCACAAAATAGTTCAAATTGGTGAAGTAAAATGAAAAAAGTAAGTTGTTTAAAAAAAAATCTAAAAAATAGAAAACTGAAAAGTGGTGCGAAGGGGTTTGCTACGAAGCCCCTAAATAAGATCTGGTGCCACCAATTACCTTCAGAAGTCACATAATTTGTTAAATAAAGTCCACCTGTGTGCAATCTAAGTGTCACATGATGTGTCACATGATCTCAGTATATATACACCTGTTCTGAAGGCCCCAGAGTCTGCAACACCACTAAGAAGGGGCACCACCAAGCAAGCGACACCATGAAGACCAATGAGCTCTCCAAACAGGTCAGGGACAAAATTGTGGAGAAGTACAGATCAGGGTTGGGTTGTAAAAAAATATCCGAACTTTGAACATCCCACGGAGCACCGTTAAATCCATTATTAAAAAATTGAAAGAATATGGCACCACAACAAACCTGCCAAGTGAGGGCCGCCCACCAAAACTCACGGACCAGGCAAGGAGGGCATTAATCAGAGAGGCAACAAAGAGACCAAAGATAACCCTGAAGGAGCTGCAAAGCTCCACCACAGAGATTGGAGTATCTGTCCAAAGGACCACTTTAAGCCGTACACTCCACAGAGCTGGGCTTTACGGAAGAGTGGCCAGAAAAAAAGATATTGCTTAAAGAAAACAATAAGAAAACATATGGAAGAAGGTACTCTGGTCAGATGAGACTAAAATTTAGCTTTTTGACAATCAAGAAAAGTGCTATGTCTGTTGCAAACCCAACACCTCACATCACCCCAAGAACACCATCCCCACAGTGAAGCATGGTGGTGACAGCATCATACTGTTGGGATGTTTTTCATCATCAGGGACTGGGAAACTGGTCAGAATTGAAGGAATGAAGGCTGGCGCTAAATACAGGGAAATTCTTGAGGGAAACCTGTTTCAGTCTTCCAGAGATTTGAGACTGGGACGGAGGTTCACCTTCCAGCAGGACAATGACCCTAAGCATACTGCTAAAGCAACACTTGAGTGGTTTAAGGGGAAACATTTAAATGTCTTGGAATGGCCTAGTCAAAGCCAATTGAGAATATGTGGTATGACTTAAAGATTGCTGTACACCATTGTCTTATTTCTTGTTTGTTTCACAAGAAAAAATATTTTGCATCTTCAAAGTGGTAGGCATGTTGTGTAAATCAAATGATACAAACCCCCAAA